>NC_064617.1:210184041-210485812 GCF_023898315.1 Schistocerca nitens
TTATGAGCAGCCGCTCGACCATGAAATCCAAGTTTTTCCACCTCCCGGAAAACTGTCATAGAGTTTGTAGTGGATCCTGATGGGGTTTGTAATTCCTGTGTGATGGTCTGAATAGATGTCTGCTTATTCCACATTACGACCCTCTTCAACTGTCGGTGTTCTCCGTCAGTCAACAGACGAGGTCGGCCTGTACGCTCTTTTCCCGTACCTGTCCCTTCACGTTTACACTTCACTGTCACAGCGGAAACAGTGGGACTAGGGATGTTTAGGAGCGTGGAAATCTCGCTTACAGACGTGTGGCACAAGTAACACCCAATCACCTGACCATGTTCGAAGTCCGTGAGTTCCGCGGAGTGCCCCATTCTGCTCTCTCACGATGCATAATGACTACTGAGATCGCTGGTATGGAGTAACTGGCAGTAGGTAGCAGCACAATTCAACTATGAAAAACATATGTTTTTGGGGATGTCCGGATACCTTTGAACACATAGAGTAACACTTGACAGAAGTGTGACGTTGCAGATAACCATAGGGCTCATGGGTTCCACGATAAGACTGCACAAATCATCACCGATTCACTACTCTTGGCCGGCCGCTGTGGCCGAGTGGTTCTAGGCGCTTCAGTCCGGAACAGGGCTGCTGCTACGGTCGTAGGTTCGAATCTTGCCTCGGGCATGAATGTGTGTGATGTCCTTAGGTTAGCTAGGTTTTAGAAGTTCTAAGTGTAGGGTACTGATGACCTCAGATGTTAAGTCCCATAGTGCTTAGAGCCATTTGAACCCTATTCTTGTGGCGTAAACTCGGCCAAATGTTGGAAACAAATGAGACAAGATTATCCGACCGCATGATTCTCCTCCATTGATCCGTAGTCCAGGTTTTATGGTTTCGGCATCACGTTTCCTCTTAGGGACGTTTGCATTACTGACGAGTTGTTTTGGAATTCCTTCTCGCCGTGCAATTCCCTGCTGATGGAGCTCCATTTGTGTTGTTTTGAAGGTGACAGGGTTCGCGAGTGCAACATTCTGTTCTGCAGTGACTTTTGCAGCTATCGTACTCTTATTTTACTTCACAATCTTCTTCAATGATCGTCAGTCACAATCTCTCACTGTATCCTGCTGCATGGAGAAGTCCGAAAGGAATCGTCGACCTTCAACGTTTTTTTTAAGAGACCGAAGGCGTGATAATCGCATGTGGACAGATCAGTACTATAGGGCGGGTGCTTGAGTGTCTCTCACTTGAATTGGCACAACTTTCACCTTACGACATTTGCGATATGGGGAAGTGCATTATCAAGAAGCAACAAGCACCACTTGTCGCAGTTTTCCTGTACATTTCTCCTTAATTGCACGCCACAAGTTCTCCAGCATGCGCAGTACCGTTCCCCAGCGATGAAAACACTAGGTTCCTTGACATTTGCCACCGAGATCGACCGGCGTCTTGTGTCGAATCGCGACCAGCATGGAATTTGGCGCACCATTCCACAACAGTGTTTTTCGACAGACATTCTTCCCAATACACATTCTTCACCATCCAATGTACACTCCTGGAAATTGAAATAAGAACACCGTGAATTCATTGTCCCAGGAAGGGGAAACTTTATTGACACATTCCTGGGGTCAGATACATCACATGATCACACTGACAGAACCACAGGCACATAGACACAGGCAACAGAGCATGCACAATGTCGGCACTAGTACAGTGTATATCCACCTTTCGCAGCAATGCAGGCTGCTATTCTCCCATGGAGACGATCGTAGAGATGCTGGATGTAGTCCTGTGGAACGGCTTGCCATGCCATTTCCACCTGGCGCCTCAGTTGGACCAGCGTTCGTGCTGGACGTGCAGACCGCGTGAGACGACGCTTCATCCAGTCCCAAACATGCTCAATGGGGGACAGATCCGGAGATCTTGCTGGCCAGGGTAGTTGACTTACACCTTCTAGAGCACGTTGGGTGGCACGGGATACATGCGGACGTGCATTGTCCTGTTGGAACAGCAAGTTCCCTTGCCGGTCTAGGAATGGTAGAACGATGGGTTCGATGACGGTTTGGATGTACCGTGCACTATTCAGTGTCCCCTCGACGATCACCAGTGGTGTACGGCCAGTGTAGGAGATCGCTCCCCACACCATGATGCCGGGTGTTGGCCCTGTGTGCCTCGGTCGTATGCAGTCCTGATTGTGGCGCTCACCTGCACGGCGCCAAACACGCATACGACCATCATTGGCACCAAGGCAGAAGCGACTCTCATCGCTGAAGACGACACGTCTCCATTCGTCCCTCCATTCACGCCTGTCGCGACACCACTGGAGGCGGGCTGCACGATGTTGGGGCGTGAGCGGAAGACGGCCTAACGGTGTGCGGGACCGTAGCCCAGCTTCATGGAGACGGTTGCGAATGGTCCTCGCCGATACCCCAGGAGCAACAGTGTCCCTAATTTGCTGGGAAGTGGCGGTGCGGTCCCCTACGGCACTGCGTAGGATCCTACGGTCTTGGCGTGCATCCGTGCGTCGCTGCGGTCCGGTCCCAGGTCGACGGGCACGTGCACCTTCCGCCGACCACTGGCGACAACATCGATGTACTGTGGAGACCTCACGCCCCACGTGTTGAGCAATTCGGCGGTACGTCCACCCGGCCTCCCGCATGCCCACTATACGCCCTCGCTCAAAGTCTGTCAACTGCACATACGGTTCACTTCCACGCTGTCGCGGCATGCTACCAGTGTTAAAGACTGCGATGGAGCTCCGTATGCCACGGCAAACTGGCTGACACTGACGGCGGCGGTGCACAAATGCTGCGCAGCTAGCGCCATTCGACGGCCAACACCGCGGTTCCTGGTGTGTCCGCTGTGCCGTGCGTGTGATCATTGCTTGTACAGCCCTCTCGCAGTGTCCGGAGCACGTATGGTGGGTCTGACACACCGGTGTCAATGTGTTCTTTTTTCCATTTCCAGGAGTGTATATCTACCGGTGTTTGTCCTTAGGCCGCCAAGAAAATAATAACAGCACGTTGGTCCTGTTTGGACGCCTCTGGTGATGTCGACATACTTCATTTTTCCGCATTTACCGCATGCAAGTCGGAAAGAAACGAATACCATACTAATCCCTTGCTTATCTGTCGGTGCTCGTATACCTGCATTGGAGTCGCGCAACGTTGCATAAATGCTGCAGCATCGCCCTCAAACGGAAACTTTTTGATCGCCCGTTGTAGACTGTTGATGCCCGTGTTGCTACACACAACTTTCACAAGTTCAGACTGACACAGGGTTGCATCTCGTTACTTTTATGCGCCAATAAAACATACTTAGTCATCATTGCATTCCGAAAAACAAAAAATGGACATCTATGTGAGCAATTTGAAAGACAGTGTGTAGACGTGGGACACGATAGTACGGTGTATTTCACGCTTCTTGATGAACTTTTGGTCTTCCAAACAACAGTGCGCAGTCAAATCAAAACTATTGACACTGTCACCGAATAACCACAGTGATGGCGCCATTCGTGAATTTTTGCAGCGGTATTAGGACCGTTATGAATGTTTGGATAACATGTCAAAGACATTCTTATACAGTGATTACCATTGCTTGTTCATGAGAGATTTGCCTTCGCAAAATACAAAGAAGTTGACGATGGATATTTGATTCTAAACCCAATAGTGATGCCCTAAACACAGAAAGAATGTGGGATGGTATTAATCCCTCCAATGTAAGAAACAGAGGCAATGACACCGCGAAAAGAGCACGGTAAGCAACGGAATGTAAGGGAACCAAACAGGTAGAATGATAGTAACAAACTAAGAAGATATGGTGACCATAGGCAACAAAGTTCTGGACGGCAGGCGTGTCATGACAAATTCCAGAGGAATGACAGGTGAGAGATTTATGATCAATTACCACAACACAGAAGAATTAACGATAGCGGGTCCACTTTGGGTTCACAGGAAATCTTATTTTAATTTTGGATGTGACCCATTCCGAAAATGAATGTACAAAGATGGGGTCACCTACAGTAATACAAACTAGGCACATAGCCAACAAATGTAACAATAAAGAAGATTTATCAAGGGAAGATGAACAATTTACTAAGGTCGCCATAACCGATTGTTACAGCAGAAATATATGGAGATGATTATCATATCTCACTTGAGTCAGGCTTAGAGGTGAGTGCAACAATGGATAAATTAGTTCAAGAACCAAATGATAGAATAAATATGCCCATTTATCCGGTAAATACACTAAGAATTGTATATGCACTAGGAAATCGAAGTTTATCAAAGAACAAGTTCTGTTGAAATGTGGAATTTTGGGAGAAGATTTTCAGAATTTACTTTTTGTTGTTCTGTTTTTGAGCATTGAAATCATATGTGATAGAGACTGGATGACAGAAATATGTTGCCAATCAGATTTTGTAGAAGGATGTGATTAGGTGAAGAAACAGGAGAAAGAGATGAGATTTTGCTTTAAAGGAACTGCAGACGAAGATCTTGCAGCTTCTGCAGGTGTGAACCTACATTTTATTGGCATAACAGAAGATACGGGAGTTGCAACTCCACAATTTCGATGGAAAGATAACAACGTGAAGATGCAGGGTGGTGTGAATGATGCTGGTGCATGTATTTAAAATAAATTAAATAAGTTAGCAGAGCTTGCTGAGCACCAAAAGGAAGAGCATGAGAGGTTAATCGCTACCACTAAGACGTTTGGAAATTAAAAATAAAACGTCATGAGGCATTTCGTATAAAATCTTACTCTGCACCATCAGCCAAGAAGCCTTTCATTGATACCATTGGGATGACAAAGAGTGAGTACAGCAGTTCCATGCGTACAGTAATGAAGCAAAGCGGAACTATCAGGATTATATTGGATGTCAGGACAATCAGTTGGACCATTCCTTTGTAGAGGGATCAACTCGAGAATTTACATATGCTATTACAACGATTTAATGGTGTCAAGTATTTGAGGAGCTTAGACCTGATAAGCAGTTACTGGCAAGTATTAATACACCATGAAAGTCGAAATTACACTGCATTTCCACAGAGCAGTAGGCGCTATCAAGTCAAGAGAATCCTATTTGATTTGAATGCATCGTCTGCTGCATTCATGTCAGGAGCTGATCAGGTATTAGGGATAGAACTGCTTAAGTCCCTTATTGTCTACATTGACGATATTTTGATTTGTTCAGAATCATGGGAGGAACGTATCGGCATTCTATATTGTGCATTTAAGAGAGCTGGAGTCGGCCTTTCGTCGCATCATCTATTGAAATTACTAAAGTAAGACGCAATTTGCACCTGGGAGGAGGAGCAGCAGAAAACTTGTGAAGATATTCGTTTCGACTTATCAGCATCAATTCTACAGGGCTCGGAATGAACACAGCAATCACACCTAACTCAGATGGCAGTGAATTTGGCATCGCATCAGTTCCCATCTATTTGAAATGTGCAAGGTTGATGGTCGATGTGAGCACTGCACAACTGCCTTCGCCAGCAAAACATTAACTCGAGGAAAAGAAAATCACCTGTTACTGAGAGAGAAATATTGGTCATCACTTGGGGTTTTAATAAGTTTCGATTCTATCTACTTCACACAGACCACAAACCTTTGTCATTTTTAGTGAAATGTAAACTGACACACAACAGACTGGCAAGATCGACACTCACACTTCAACAGTATGACTTTGGAGTTGAATATGTAGGAGGAAGAGATAATATTATTCCTGACATAATCTCACAATTACCTGAAACTCTAGGAGAAGTAAATACAGAAAACCAGTGATGAAAGAAATTTGTATGAACTATGTGAAGGGTGTGGCAAGTGAGAAAGGTTACTGAGGAACATTAAGGTTGAACAGGATGCAAATGAGGTCTTGATCAGATACAAGTGTGACAATCCCTTAGAAGTGAAGATCCGCACCAGGATGTATCATACCAGAGTAAAACCACTGACATAGCAACTTTGACGAAGGATACGAGGTGTGGCTAGAAAAAAACCGGACTAGTACTGGCGAAACAATAAAACGAATGCAATGAGGCTGAAAGTCGCGTGGCCTGTCACGTGACTCTCGCTCCGCCTACTGCTCGAGTTTCATCTGCCTCCTGCACTCAGTCTGCCCGTGGCGTCTGTTTTAAGTAGTTGACGTTTTGTCTGTGCGTCGGAAAATGTTGAGTGTACAGAAAGAACAGCGTGTTAACATCAAATTTTGTTTCAAACTAGGAAAATCTGCAAGTGAAACGTTTGTAATGTTACAACAAGTGTACGGCGATGATTGTTTATCGCGAACACAAGTGTTTGAGTGGTTTAAACGATTTAAAGATGGCCGCGAAGACACCAGTGATGACACTCGCACTGGCAGACCATTGTCAGCAAAAACTGATGCAAACATTGAAAAAATCGGTAAACTTGTTCGACACTTCCCTTGTCAACTCCTGTTAACTCAGACACTGCTCTGATTGTTAAACGGCGATCTTGTCGAACAAGTTTACCGATTTTTTCAATGTTTGCATCGGTTTTTGCTGACAATGGTCTGCCAGTGCGAGTGTCATCACTGGTGTCTTCGCGGCCATCTTTAAATCGTTTAAACCACTCAAACACTTGTGTTCGCGATAAACAATCATCGCCGTACACTTGTTGTAACATTACAAACGTTTCACTTGCAGATTTTCCTAGTTTGAAACAAAATTTGATGTTAACACGCTGTTCTTTCTGTACACTCAACATTTTCCGACGCACAGACAAAACGTCAACTACTTAAAACAGACGCCACGGGCAGACTGAGTGCAGGAGGCAGATGAAACTCGAGCAGTAGGCGGAGCGAGAGTCACGTGACAGGCCACGCGACTTTCAGCCTTATTGCATTCGTTTTATTGTTTCACCAGTACTAGTCCGGTTTTTTTCTAGCAACACCTCGTATACTGTTATGGCTTGCTGTGTGGGAACGATCACCTCAGAAACGGCGAAGCTCTTGTGCTGTTCGCTTGCTACTCTCTTGAGTACGTATGCAAAGTGGTTGAAGGACAGTGAAACCACGAGTAGGCGACAAGGTATTGGGTGTCCACGCAGAATCGCATGCAGGTCTGAGATTGGACGGTGCTGCCTACTCAGACGGCCACATTTCTCGTTACTCCAGGTCGATGGACGTGTCCAGATGCCGTCATCTAGGAGAACAGCTGCTGGAAACATGCACCGACCATGGATGCAGCTCGGTGGTAGCAGTATTATTCTCTGAGATAGGCAGTATTTTTCTCTGGCCTTCCGTGGGACCTGTGGTAGTAATACACTCCTGGAAATGGAAAAAAGAACACATTGACACCGGTGTGTCAGACCCACCATACTTGCTCCGGACACTGCGAGAGGGCTGTACAAGCAATGATCACACGCACGGCACAGCGGACACACCAGGAACCGCGGTGTTGGCCGTCGAATGGCGCTAGCTGCGCAGCATTTGTGCACCGCCGCCGTCAGTGTCAGCCAGTTTGCCGTGGCATACGGAGCTCCATCGCAGTCTACACTGGTAGCATGCCGCGACAGCGTGGACGTGGACCGTATGTGCAGTTGACGGACTTTGAGCGAGGGCGTATAGTGGGCCATGCGGGAGGCCGGGTGGACATACCGCCGAATTGCTCAACACGTGGGGCGTGAGGTCTCCACAGTACATCGATGTTGTCGCCAGTGGTCGGCGGAAGGTGCACGTGCCCGTCGACCTGGGACCGGACCGCAGCGACGCACGGATGCACGCCAAGACCGTAGGATCCTACGCAGTGCCATAGGGGACCGCGCCGCCACTTCCCAGCAAATTAGGGACACTGTTGCTCCTGGGGTATCGGCGAGGACCATTCGCAACCGTCTCCATGAAGCTGGGCTACGGTCCCGCACACCGTTAGGCCGTCTTCCGCTCACGCCCCAACATCGTGCAGCCCGCCTCCAGTGGTGTCGCGACAGGCGTGAATGGAGGGACGAATGGAGACGTGTCGTCTTCAGCGATGAGAGTCGCTTCTGCCTTGGTGCCAATGATGGTCGTATGCGTGTTTGGCGCCGTGCAGGTGAGCGCCACAATCAGGACTGCATACGACCGAGGCACACAGGGCCAACACCCGGCATCATGGTGTGGGGAGCGATCTCCTACACTGGCCGTACACCATTGGTGATCGTCGAGGGGACACTGAATAGTGCACGGTACATCCAAACCGTCATCGAACCCATCGTTCTACCATTCCTAGACCGGCAAGGGAACTTGCTGTTCCAACAGGACAATGCACGTCCGCATGTATCCCGTGCCACCCAACGTGCTCTAGAAGGTGTAAGTCAACTACCCTGGCCAGCAAGATCTCCGGATCTGTCCCCCATTGAGCATGTTTGGGACTGGATGAAGCGTCGTCTGACGCGGTCTGCACGTCCAGCACGAACGCTGGTCCAACTGAGGCGCCAGGTGGAAATGGCATGGCAAGCCGTTCCACAGGACTACATCCAGCATCTGTACGATCGTCTCCATGGGAGAATAGCAGCCTGCATTGCTGCGAAAGGTGGATATACACTGTACTAGTGCCGACATTGTGCATGCTCTGTTGCCTGTGTCTATGTGCCTGTGGTTCTGTCAGTGTGATCATTTGATGTATTTGACCCCAGGAATGTGTCAATAAAGTTTCCCCTTCCTGGGACAATGAATTCACGGTGTTCTTATTTCAATTTCCAGGAGTGTAGAAGGCACCATGGCGGCTGTGGTCTGCGTAAACACTGTTGAGGACCATCTGCATCCTTTCATTATTGATGTCTTCCCCGACAACGATGGCATCTTCCAGTAGGATAATTGTCCTTTTCCAAAGGTCATAATCGTGCTATAGTGGTTTGAGGTACACGACAGTCAACTCACGTTGATATCTTGGCCACCAAATTCGCCTTATCTGAACCCGATGAAGCGCATCTGGAACGCTATTGGGCGCCAGCTCCGAGCCCACAAAACACCAAAACGAAATTTACTAAAAATGTGTGACATGTGCGTAGATACCTGGTGCCACATACCTCTGGAAACCTACCAACGACTTGCCGAATCCATGATAATCAGAATAATTGTCGTATTGCGTTTCAAAGGCGAAACGAAACGCTATTAAGCAGGTGGTCATAATGTTTTGGCCCATCAGTTTGTTTTGGGAAGCAGTTGGTGGTATACCTAGTTCCTTGAACGAACCTCAGCAGGACGTTTTTTGAGTTCACACCACAAATAATTCGTGTTACACGCCTTTAGACTCGGAAAACTTCAGTATGGTTTGATGAATTACCCCGAAACATGATTTCTTATGGCGTTATGGAATGCTAGTTTTTTATTTTTAAATCACCTATGTTTGCCAACAAACGTATTCCAAATAAAGACTTTTTGAGCTGCCACAGCTCCTGTGTGGTATGCTCCTAAATGAACTTGTTGTTCAGTTGTTGTCCCAAGAATTAAACACTCTCAGTGTACTCTATAGGCTTATTACGAGGGTAAGTCAATTATTATCCGCAAAGTAGTTATAAAATTTTATTGTAATCAAATAGGAAACTTACAAGAAAATCATTTTCCGACATAGTCTGCTTGCGTTTCAACGCCCTTGATCCAGCGTTGTGCAAGCTTCCTGGTGCCCTCATAAAAGAAGGTTCTCGGTTGAGCTGCGAGCCAGGAATGCACTGCATCTTTCACTGCTTCGTCCGAGGCAAATCGATAGCCCCTTAATGCCTGTTTGATAGGACCAAACAACTGATAGTCAGAAGGGGCAAGATCGGGACTATATGGAGGATGACGCAGTACTTCAAATTTGAGTTTCTGGAGCGTTTCAGCAGAGTTGGCAACAGTATGCGGACGGGCATTGTCGTGCAACAACACAACACCTTTTGACAGCAACCCTCGGCGTTTGCTTCGAATTGCAGGCTTTAGCCTGGAAGTAAGCATCTCACTGTAAGGTACACTGTTTATTGCTGTGCCCCTTTCCCCACAATGTTCCAGTACTGGACCTTGTGTGTCCCAGAAAACCGTAAGCATCAGTTTTCCTGCGGACGATTGGGTCTTGAACATTTTCTTGCACGGCGAATTTGAATGTTTCCATCCCACACTCTGCCGTTTACTCTCCGCCTCGTAATGATTGATCCATGTTTCGTCACCAGTACAGTAAGTAGTTGTCCCCTTCGTTACGATAGCGATCCAAATGTTTTTTGCAGATGTCCAAGCTCCTTTCTTTATGCAACTGTGTGAGTTGTTTTGGGACCCATTTTGCACAAACTTTATAAAATCCAAGTCTGTTGTGGACGATTTCGTAGGCACAACCATGACTAATTTGCAGACGATGTGCCACTTCGTCAATTGTTAATCTTTTGTCTAAGACAATCATTTCACGTTAACGCACAATGGTTTCTTCATTTGTGGCGGTCGGAAGTTTTCAATCCATTCAAAGACACTCCGTCGAGGCAAGACACTGTTCCCATACTGTACCGAAAGGGCCGGGGTGGCCGAGCTGTTCTAGGCGCTACAGTCGGGAACCGCGCGACCGCTACGGTCGCAGGTTCAAATCCTGCCTCGGGCATGGATGTGTGTGATGTCCTTAGGTTAGTTAGGTTTAAGTAGTTCTAAGTTCTAGGGGACTGATGACCTCAGAAGTTAAGTCCCATAGTGCTCAGAGCCATTTTTTTTTGTACCGAAAGTCTTCGAGGAATTTCGGCTTCTGGTACGCTTCCGACCACAAAAAAAAAAAAAAAAAAAACGGATGACTGAACGTTACTCTTCTTTGGTGCAAATATACAGCGGAGCAGCCTCGATTAACAGCACGGCAGCGATAACGAAACTAACCTAGCAGCTTTAAAGTTGCAAAGATATAACAACAAATAAACAGAGCATGCGTCATCAACGTAAAACGAGAGTACTACCAAAATAAACAAAAATATAACTAAATTGCGGATAATAATTGAATTACCCTCCTATTTACACTGCTGGCCATTAAAATTGCTACACCACGAAGATAACGTGCTACAGACGCGAAATTTAACCGACAGGAAGAAGATGCTGTGATATGCAAATGATTAGCTTTTCAGAGCATTCACACAAGGATGGCACCGATGGCGACACCTACAACGTGCTGACATGAGCAAAGTTTCCAATCGATTTCTCATACAAAAACAGCAGTTGACCGGCGTTGCCTGGTGAAACGTTGTTGTGATGCCTCGTGTAAGGAGGAGAAATGCGTACCATCATGTTTCCGACTTTGATAAAAGTCGGATTGTAGCCTATCGAGATTGCGGTTTATCGTATCGCGAAAATGCTGCTCGCGTTGGTCGAGATCCAATGACTGCTAGCAGAATATGGAATCGATGGGTTCAGGAGGGTAATACGGAAAGCCGTGCTGGATCCCAATGGCCTCGTATCACTAGCAGTCGAGTTCACAGGCATCTTATCCTCATGGCTGTAACGGGTCGTGCAGCCACGTCTCGATCCCTGAGTCAACAGATGGGGACGTTTGCAAGACGACAGCCATCTGCACCAACAGTTCGACGACGTTTGCAGCAGCATGGACTATCAGCTCGGAGACCATGGCTGCGGTTACCCTTGACGCTGCATCACAGACAGGAGCGTCTGCGATGGTGTACTCAACGACGAACCTGGGTGCACGAATGGTAAAACGTCATTTTTTTTCGGATGAATCCAGGCTCTGTTTACAGCATCACGATGGTCGCATCCGTGTTTGGCGACATCACGGTGAACGCACATTGGAAGCGTGTATTCGTCATCGCCATACTGGCGTTATCACCTGGCGTGATGGTACGGGGTGCGTGTCGTTACACGTCTCGGTCACCTCTAGTTCGCATTGACGGCACTTTGAACAGTGGACGTTACATTTCAGATGTGTTACGACCCGTGGCTCTACCCTTCATTCGATCCCTGCGAAACCCTACATTTCAGCAGGATAATGCATGAGCGCATGTTGCAGGTCCTGTACGGGACTCTCTGGATACAGAAAATATTCGACTGCTGCCCTGGCCAGCACATTCTCCAATCTCTCACCAATTGAAAACGTCTGGTCAATGGTGACCGAGCAACTGGCTCGTCACAATACGCCAGTCACTACTCTTGATGAACTGTGGTATCGTGTTGAAGCTGCATGGGCAGCTGTACCTGTACACGCCATCCAAGCTCTGTTTCGCTCAATGCCCAGGCGTATCAAGGCCATTATTACGGCCAGAGGTGATTGTTCTGGATAGTGATTTCTCAGGATTTATGCACCCAAATTGCGTGAAAATGTAATCACATGTCAGTTCTGGTACGATATATTTGTCCATTGAATACCCGTTTATCATCTGTATTTCTTCTTGTTGTAGCAATTTTAATAGCCAGTAGTGTAGTATTTATTGTCTGGATATACATATACAGGTCTCAGCAATATTTACACAATGAAGTACAAAAGGAATATGCAAGATTTCTGGTTTCATTTGACCTTGCTGTGTCGTGTCAAGAGAGTTTATCCGTTCCAGTGTTGTTGGAGATGAACTGATGATATCGTTGCGGTCTCCACTGAAAGATCTCTTGGGACATTCCTCTACAATATCATTAACGGTCTGCTCTGAAACGTGGCAGTCACACAACGGCGTGTGCGAGAGTCCCCATTCGAACACAAGGACTTAGTTCTTCCGTGTCCAGATCGGATTCTGTTCAATTGAGACCAGGTTCTTCTATCAGTTGCCATCCTGATATGAATGTGTGGGTCTTCGAGGCTATGACAAAGTATGATAGTGTTGTTTTTCCACGTCTCCTTCCACACATGTTCAGTCGTCAGTGGTTGGCTCTCACGAGCTGTCTAGAATGGTTTCCTTGACTTGAGACGCATGGTGGACGGAATGAGGACAATTTCCTGGGCAGATAGCCTTTGGGAACACTCTAAGTTACCAATCTTTTCCCATTCATAGGTAGCTGCTTCTTGTCGTCTCACAATGCTCACGGGTGGAGCAATTTTACCAAGAGCAGACAGCAAGATAGAGGAGTTGACCTCAAGGTGCCCTTTATGATTGTCATGGTATCGTTAAAATGAACATCCATCTTACTGACATGCATACTCTTGTAGCATACTGGTGCGCAATATGAGGTGAGTCCTGAATGAAAATGAACTATCCAGCGTTATTCCGATATACTTGTGGTGAGGATTGTTCTTAACTGTATTGTTCCAGGAGGTGGCTTTTAGCGGCTGGTTTGCTGAGGATTGTTCAGGTTCAAAGTTTTCGCATCAGATTTTGTAATTTTAGGGCACAATGCGCAATGTCTATAATAATCACCAAATATTCTCAAGTCTTGTGTGAACACATTTTCTTCATGTTCTAGATGCTTGCTTTGAAATGCAATGGCAGTATCATCTGCGTAGCAGAACTTCTTGGATACAGTTTGTAGCATGTCAGACCGTTCTTGATTATAAATGACTTAGTCGTTTTGTCAGGAAGGCAGAGGCGAAAATACCGATTGTTCAACATGATGGACAAAACTGTTGTTAGCCCTACGTAAGACACTGTTTGCTTTAGCTTTAGCATTAGTACCTCCAGCCACACTGTATCATAAGCAGCAGTTAGATCATCAAACACTACTAAAGTTTTTAGCGCCTTCCGGAAATCAGCTTCGATGTAAGATGTGAGCGCTAGTACCTGCTCACAGCAGATACGGTTTCGTCTGAAACCTGTTTGGTGGAAAGGCACTTTACTGTCAAGTGTTCGGTAAATGCTATTGTAGATAAGACGCTCTTTTTTTTGGTCATCAGTCTACTGACTGGTTTGATGCGGCCAGCCACGAATTCCTTTCCTGTGCTAACCTCATCTCACAGTAGCTCTTGCAACCTACGTCCTCAATTATTTGCTTGACGTATTCCAATCTCTGTCTTCCTCTACAGTTTTTGCCCTCTACAGCTCCCTCTAGTACCATGGAAGTCATTCCCTCATGTCTTAGCAGATGTCCTATCATCCTGTCCTTTCTCCTTATCAGTGTCTTCCACATATTCCTTTCCTCTCCGATTCTGTGTAGAACCTCCTCATTCTTTACCTTATCAGTCCACCTAATTTTCAACATTCGTCTATATCACCACATCTCAAATGCTTCGATTCTCTACTGTTCCAGTTTTCCCACAGTCCATGTTTCACTACCATACAATGCTGTACTCCAGACGTACATCCTCAGAAATTTCTTCCTCAAATTAAGGCCAGTATTTGATATTAGTAGACTTCTCTTGGCCAGAAATGCCTTTTTTGCCATAGCGAGTCTGCTTTTGATGTCCTCCTTGCTCCTTCCGTCATTGGTTATTTTACTGCCTAGGTATCAGAATTCCTTAACTTCATTGACTTCGTGACCATCAATCGTGATGTTAAGTTTCTCGCTGTTCTCATTTCTACTACTTCTCATCGTCTTTCTCCGATTTACTCTCAAACCATACTGTGTACTCATTGGACTGTTCATTCCGTTCAGCAGATCATGTAATTCTTCTTCACTTTCACTCAGGTTGGTTCAAATGGCTCTGAGCACTATGGGACTTAACATATATGGTCATCAGTCCCCTAGAACTTAGAACTACGTAAACCTAACTAACCTAAGGACAGCACACAACACCCAGCCATCACGAGGCAGAGAAAATCCCTGACCCCGCCGGGAATCGAACCCGGGAACCCGGGCGTGGGAAGCGAGAACGCTACCGCACGACCACCAGATGCGGGCACTTTCACTCAGGATAGCAATGTCATCAGCGAATCATATCATTGATATCCTTTCACCTTGTATTTTTATTCCACTCCTGAACCTTTCTTTTATTTCTATCATTGCTTCCTCGATGTACAGATTGAAGAGTAGGGGCGATAGGCTACAGCCTTGTCTTACACCCTTCTTAATACGAGCACTTCGTTCTTGATCGTCTACTCCTATTATTCCCTCTTGGTTGTTGTACGTATTGTATATGACCCGTCTCTCCCTATAACTTACCCCTACTTTTTTCAGAATCTCGAACAGCTTGCACCATTTTATATTGTCGAACGCTTATTCCAGGTCGACAAATCCAATGAAAGTGTCTTGATTTTTCTTTAGCCTTGTTTCCATTACTAGCCGTAACGTCAGAATTGCCTCTCTCGTCCCTTTACTTTTCCTAAAGCCAAACTGATCGTCACCTAGCGCATTCTCAATTTTCTTTTCCATTCTTCTGTATATTATTCTTGTAAGCAGCTTCGATGCATGAGCTGTTAAGCTGATTGTGCGAGAATTCTCGCACTTGTCAGCTCTTGCCGTCTTCGAAATTGTGTGGATGATGCTTTTCCGAAAGTCAGATGGTATATCGCCAGACTCATATATTCTACACACCAACGTGAATAGTCGTTTTGTTGCCACTTCCCCCAATGATTTTAGAAATTCTGATGGAATGTTATCTATCCCTTCTGCCTTATTTGACCGTAAGTTCTCCAAAGCTCTTTTAAATTCCGATTCTAATACTGGATCCCCTATCTCTTCTAAATCGACTCTTGTTTCTTCTTCTATCACATCAGACAAATCTTCACCCTCATAGAGGCTTTCAATGTATTCTTTCCACCTATCTGCTCTCCCCTCTACATTTAACAGTGGAATTCCCGTTGCACTCTTAATGTTACCACCATTGCTTTTAATGTCAAGGAAGGTTGTTTTGACTTTCCTGTATGCTGAGTCTGTCCTTCCGACAATCATTACTTTTTCGATGTCTTCACATTTTTCCTGCTGCCATTTCGTCTTAGCTTCCCTGCACTTCCTATTTATTTCATTCCTCAGCGACTTGTATTTCTGTATTCCTGATTTTCCCGGAACATGTTTGTACTTCCTCCTTTCATCAATCAACTGAAGTATTTCTTCTGTTACCCATGGTTTCTTCGCAGCTACCTTCTTTGTACCTATGTTTTCCTTCCCAACTTCTGTGATGGCCCTTTTTAGAGATGTCCATTCCTCTTCAACTGTACTGCCTACTGCGCTATTCCTTATTGCTGTATCTATAGCGTTAGAGAACTTCAAACGTATCTCGTCATTCCTTAGTACTTCCGTATCCCACTTCTTTGCGTATTGATTTTTCCTGACTAATGTCTTGAACTTCAGCATACTCTTCATCACTACTATATTGTGATCTGAGTCTATATCTGCTCCTGGGTACGCCTTACAATCCAGTATCTGATTTCGGAATCTCTGTCTGACCATGATGTAATGTAATTGAAATCTGCCCGTATCTCCCGGCCTTTTCCAAGTATACCTCCTCCTCTTGTGATTCTTGAACAGGGTATTCGCTATTATTAGCTGAAACTTGTTACAGAACTCAATTAGTCTTTCTCCTCTTTCATTCCTTGTCCCAAGCCCATATTCTCCTGTAACCTTTTCTTCTACTCCTTCTCCTACAACTGCATTCCAGTCGCCCATGACTATTAGATTTTCGTCCCCTTTTACATACTGCATTACCCTTTTAATATCCTCATACACTTTCTCTATCTGTTCATCTTCAGCTTGCGACGTCGGCATGTATACCTGAACTATCGTTGTCGGTGTTGGTCTGCTGTCGATTCTGATTAGAACAACCCGGTCACTGAACTGTTCACAGTAACACACCCTCTGCCCTACCTTCCTATTCATAACGAATCCTATACCTGTTACCATTTTCTGCTGCTGTTGATATTACCCGATACTCATCTGACCAGAAATCCTTTTCTTCCTTCCACTTCACTTCACTGACCCCTACTATATCTAGATTGAGCCTTTTCATTTCCCTTTTCAGATTTTCTAGTTTCCCTACCACGTTCAAGCTTCTGACATTCCACGCCCCGACTCGTAGAACGTTATCCTTTCGTAGATTATTCAATCTTTTTCTCATGGTAACCTCCCCCTTGGCAGTCCCCTCCCGGAGATCCGAATGGGGGACTATTCCGGAATCTTTTGCCAATGGAGAGATCATCATGACACTTCTTCAATTACAGGCCACATGTCCTGTGGATACACGTTACGTGTCTATAATGCAGTGGTTTCCATTGCCTTCTGCATCCTCATGTCGTTGATCATTGCTGATTCTTCCGCCTTAAGGGGCAATTTCCCACGCCTAGGACAAGAGAGTGCCCTGAACCTCTATCCGCTCCTCCGCCCTCTTTGACAAGGCCGTTGACAGAATGAGGCTGACTTCTTATGCCGGAAGTATTCGCCCGCCAATGCTGATTATTTATCAAAATTTAGGCCGTGGCGGTGATCGAACCCGGGACCGAAGACGTTTTGATTATGAATCAAAGACGCTACCCCTAGACCACGCTCTATCGGATTATAACAGATATTGAGGAAGGCAACTGGACGTTAGCTTGAGGGATCGTCTTTTGGTTTTCCTTGTTTGAGGGTTGCAAGGGTTTTGGGTATCTTAAAATCAGTTTGTAATATTGAAAATATGTACTGGAGGAAACCTTTCACATGTTCTGAACTGCGTATGTTTGGTGACAAAAGAATTGTCGAGTACGACTGTCAGTCTTAATTCACAAGCTCCGACATGATCATGAATTAAAACAGCGAGCGAGGAAGTGACAAGTAAAATTCTTTAATTTCCATGAATGATCACAAAACTTGTAGTTCTTAGTAGAGTTTGCTAATTTTTATACACCACATAAATGAAAAAGTAAATGGTAGGCTTACTGGTCGAATTGATAGAGAAAGAAACGTGAATGAATGCATAAGAGCGTAACTGGGAGCCGACAACTTCTCTTTGTTTTTTGGGTGTTTGCACGTAATTAGAGCTGCACATCATTCACCGTTAGTCCATTGTGTATTTAATATCCTTAGAATATCAGTTGCGTTTCATGAGTAATAAAATTAGGTTATCGCGTAACTTTTGCGCTTTCATGTAACCAAAGCAATTATATCGACATAAGTGCAGTTTACAGCCACAAACATAAAAATATGTAATTAGTCCTGTGATATTGTATTCAATAGAACGTTGTTCATAATGATCAAAGACAAGAGTTTCTTGTTATTTTTGATAAATACGAAAGTTGTGTATGAGTGGCAGAAACAAGTTCTATGGAAGTTCAACGAAGTATTGTAGCGATGTTTGATATATTTTGATATATTTTTTAAGTTTTTTTTATTTTACCATTTTATTCAGGAAACTGCGTTTTCTATCGCTGTATGATAAATCTGTATTGTTTTCTTTATTTATACTACAACATCCCTCTATTTCACATTACAAATCAACAATTTTCGAATAAAACCAGAATTAAACGTTGACAGTTTCAGTTTCGATGTAAATACTGTTTATTCTTAAGTAACAGACGGAAGGATAACTATGTAGAAGAAAAATGTTTCTTAGGTTACCCTGCCCTTTACATATCCTTACTCAGTTTCTAGACAGTTCACCGCTTCCGGTTTTTAGGGGAATCTACTAAGACACTGATCGCATACGTGAGGAAAGCGATCGTTATGAAGTAACGCCCGATAGATATGCAACACACCCAACGTACAAGTAACATGGCAACGAGCTGAACTGATCGAAGCTACTAGGAAAGCCGCCGTAGCCTATGCTTACCTAAGGTAGTCTGTGGTAGCCTACAGTAGTTTTACAACTCCAGTCCTTAGACCAGACCAGCAATGACCAGCTTCAGGTCCCTTTTATAGCAGTCTTAATATAATAAAGCCTTGGTGGCATCTTCACAAAATATACATAAAATCAGCTTCTCATCATCGCACATATTTAAAATAAGGCGCAAACTAGGCCACAGTGCCGGCGGAGTCACATTATCATCAGCACTAGTGTTCATGACAACTGGTTTTTGTTATGAAAGGTATCGCTTTTGACCATATGAGTCCGCCGGCACTATGGTCTAGCACCTTATTTGCGGCAATGCTAAGCTGATTTTGCGTACATTTTGTGTCGATGTCGCTACGGCTTTATTGTATTAGGGCATGTCATAAAACGGATCTGGAGATGGTCATTGATGATGGAAACGGGTGGTCTTAAGAACCAAAAGTTTTGTGATCACTGACGAAAATAAAATAAATTTATTCAGTCTAAATACGGTATTTTCTGATAGTGAAGATAGGACGAAAGGTCAGAGACTTTTTTTGCTTGAATACCACTGATGCGAAGCTCATCTCTTTGCTGCTGGCACTACAAGGAACACGTCCGTGATTCAGGATAGCTGCTGCCCCGTTCGCAAGCCTCTGGTTCCATCTCGCCTTTTTCCTCCGCAGATGTCTGCAAAAGAAATGAGCAAACACAGATGTTGAAAAGGGGAGCATGTATATTAATGAGCACAAGGGCTTACTCCGATTGCCCCTGCGCCTGCGACTGCGTCTGAGGCGACCTCCTTTGGCCCCCCTCCCCGCCTCCCGCACCCCTCCCCTACTCTTCCATCTTCGTCCCTTCCCTAAGCCCCGGCAGCTCCAACTGGCCAAATCCCCTCGCCTCTGCACTACGCACCTCCTATCGCGACGGGCGTCCGAAAATAAGAGCGAGAGGTTCCGATTGATGGTAATCGGCGAGTATCCACGGTTATAAAGCGATTTCGGCTATGAAATGTGACCGTTTCATTTAAGTGAAGCTATTCAATTTCAAGGTTCCGTGCGCTTGGCTCCCCGCCCCCCTTCCCCCACCTCTCTCTCTCTTCGCCGCTCTCTCATTACGTGCCCCATTAGCTGCGTAAGAAACAAATGACTACAAATGGCGAAGGAGCGTGCGAGACAGGGCAGAGAGGTAGGTGGCGGTACATCACGCCGCTATCGCTGGCTCGCCATCGGCCCCGTTTCCTCTCCTTCTCTCTCTCCCTCTCTCGCACACACACACGTGCGCCTGGGCTCTCTTCCTTCCCTTCTCCCTCCTGGCCACGCTTTTTTTTCTCGCTCCCTACCACGGCCGGTCGCTCCCGCCCCCCTGTTACGGCCGAGGCACCGGTTTCGGCGTGAAGGAGCAGCGCGGTAGGGGGGTGTATCTACGTGTGTATATACATGTACATCTGGAATGGTCGACGTGGCGCCTCCACTCGTCCGGAAAATGAAACCGGCCGGTCTCAGGGGCGGGCCCGGCGGCTGCCCGCCCCCACCCCCTTCCTCCTACGCCGCCTTCGCTTTCGATGCGGTCTTGCGGCGGGAAAAGAGCGCTCCATCATTTCCGGGCTAATGGTTGCCATTACAGCTCGACCCGGTCCGGGCTCGGCTGATTCACCATCCCGGTGGCCGGGTAGCGCCTGCTCTGGTGGCGCTGCCGCATTATCATACGAAAGGACTCTCTCGGCTGCGAGGACTAATTTCTGGTCCGAGGCCTTCGGGGTCCACTTAGTACGCTCCTAACAAGCGACACTTTTTTCCGGTTTGTCACGGCCGGTGCGCCTACTGTCGCCCCCTGCTGTATCGAACGCTCGGTCACAGCACAAAGTTTCAAAGCAGCCACTACATTTAAACATTAACTAAGAGTTTCGCTCTACCGAAACTACGTTTCGGTATGATGTTAGGAAGAGCTCCGCTTGCAGCTTGTAAAATTGCTGTTTATTAAAACACGACCGGTTACGCGACTTCAAGTCGCATCATCATGTGGATCTACACAGTAAAATGCAAAGTACAGTCCATATTAAAATTACACTACTGGCCATTAAAATTGCTGCACCAAGAAGAAATTCAGATGATATACGGGTATTCATTGGACAAATGTATTATACTAGAACTGACATGTGATTACATTTTCACACAATTTGGGTGCATAGATCTTGAGAAATCAGTACCCAGAACAACCACCTCTGGCCGTAATAACGGCCTTGATACGCCTGGGCATTGAGTCAAACAGAGCTTGGATGGCGTGTACAGGTACAGCTGCCCATGCAGCTTCAACACGATATCACAAAGAGTAGTGACTGGCGTATTGTGACGTTTTCAGTTGGTGAGAAATCTGGAGAATGTGCTGGCCAGGGCAACAGTCGAACATTTTCTGTATCCAGGAAGTCCCGTAAGGACCTGCAACATGCGGTCGTGCATTATACTGCTGAAATGTAGGGTTTCGCAGGGATCGAATGAAGGGTAGAACCACGGGTCGTAACACATCTGAAATGTAACGTCCACTGTTCAAAGTGCCGTCAATACGATCAAGAGGTGACCGAGACGTGTAATCAGTGTCACCCCATACCAACACGCCGGGTGATACGCACAGTATGGCGATGACGAATACACGCTTCCAATATGCGTTCACCGCGATGTCGCCAAACACGGATGCGACCATCATGATGCTGTAAACAGAGCCTGGATTCATCCGAAAAAATGACGTTTTGCCATTCATGCACTCAGGTTCGTCGTTGAGTACACCATCGCAGGCGTTCCTGTCCGTGATGCAGCGTCAAGGGTAACCGCAGCCATGGCCTCCGAGTTGATAGACCATGCTGCTGCAAACTTCGTCGAACTGTTCGTGCAGATGGTTGTTGTCTTGCGAACGTCCGCATCTGTTGACTTGGGGATCGAGACGTGGCTGCACGACCCGTTACAGCCATGCGGATAAGATGCCTGTCATCTCGACTGCTAGTGATACGAGGCCGTTGGGATCCAGCACGGTGTTCCGTATTACCCTCCTGAACTCACCGATTCCATATTATGCTAACAGTCAATGGATCTCGACCAACGCGAGCAGCAATGTCGCGATACTCTAAACCTCAGTCGCGATAGGCTACAATCCGACCTTTATCAGAGTCGGAAACGTAATGGTACGCACTTCTCTTCCTTACACGAGGCATCACAACAACGTTTCACCAGGCAACGCCGATGAACTGCCGTTTGTGTATGAGAAATCGGTTGGCAACTTTCCTCATTTCAGCACGTTGTAGGTGTCGCCACCGGCGCCAACATTGTGTGTATGCTCTGAAAAGCTAATCATTTGCATATCACAGCATCTTCTTTCTGTCGGTTAAATTTCGCGTCTGTAGCACATCATCTTTGTGGTGTAGCAATTTTAATGGCCAGTAGAACGTCTAAAATTTGCTCACAACGTTGAAAGATTATAGGCATACACATCGCTCCTAGTCAAAATTTGCTATTCAGAGAATATCGTCAATACTATGACGTGCGAAAGGTAAAGAAACCGTGCTCCATTCCTTAAAATCTGCCTGCATCTATACAGAAAAAAGAAAATATTTTATAGTCAGCGGATGCTAAATGTTTTTTGAAAAAGAGGCCGGATTGGCGTTAAAGAATTGTCACTGCTAACATGATTAGATGCAGGCAAATTTTAAAGAATGAGCACGTTTTCTTTACTTTTCGCTCGCCATAGTACTGACGATATTCTCTGAATAGTAAATTTTGACTAGGAGCGATGGGTTTGTCTATGATATTTTAACATTGTGAGTATATTTTAGACATTCCTTTATTAATTTTCATGTCCACAAAATGTGGCGACACTGTGCTTTGCTTTTTACCGTATAGGGTCATGTGATGATGCGGCTTGAAGCCGCGAAACCTGTCGTGTTTTAATAAACAACAGTTTTACCAGCTGCATGCGGAACTTTTCCTGACATCATGCCTTTCAACAGCTGCGTTTGCTCGGATTGTAAAATAGTGTACACTTGGGTAGTTTTGTTACATTGGGTAAACGACGTATTTAATGGTAGGATTAGGCTAGTATTGGTAGTTTTTGTAGGGAAAGAAACATAAAATAATGTAGGAGAAAGAAACTGGGAGCCGACAACTTCTCATTGTTTTTTGTTTGCTTTGCACTTAATAATTAGAACCGCACATAATTGAGTGTTAGTCTATTGTGTATTTTATATCATTACAAAACACAAATTGCATTTTATAAGTAATAAAACATAGTTGATCGCGTAACTTCTGCGCTTTTATGTAATCAAAGCAATTACTTTTGATGCAAGTACCGATTACGTGTACAAACATTAAAAAATCATTTAATTACTGTTGTTTTTTGTCCTTAACAGAATGCTCATCATCATCAAAGGTAAGAATTTACCGTTATTATCGGTAAGTGCGAGAGTTGTTTATCAGTAACAGAAACATACGTAAGAACGACGAAATATTGGACCGATGTTTAATAGATCTGTTTTGTGTGTGTGTGTTTTTTTTAATCTTACCTTTTTTTGAATAAATTTCGTTTTCTAGCGCTATATGGTAAGTCTGTATTGTTTTCTCTCTTTGTACTACAACTTTCCTGTGTTAGAAGTTACTAACCAACAGTTTTCGAATAGAACTAGAACTAAACATGGATAATTTCAATTTTTACATAAATTCAGTTTATTTTTAAATAAGGAGCTAGAGGATAATTGTGCGGAACAAAACTGTTCCGTATTTTACACAGCCCTTTATCTAGCGTCACTCACAAGGGGAGGCCGCCAATTGTGAAATTCAGATTCGATTCATACTGCGCATAATAAAAGCTCATGGCCAGAGGTGTAATGTGGCAAAGCACCAAGGTGCACTTCTCAGCGGTTGTCGAGAAAATCGACAGTTAAAAGAAACCGTTGCGGTGAAATACTCTCTACGATTAATAATTTTCTACAGCGTCGTGGCGCAGCGGTAAGAGCTCGGGGATAGATGAAAACACCAGAAGACTTGTTGAACAAACGCTCACAGATACAACGTCAAGAATTAAGTTTCAAGGCGAAATTTCTGAACCATTCAAAATCAAAACAGGAGTTCGACAAGGTGACGGACTTTCCCCAATTCTCTTTAAGTTGGTTTTAGATAAAGTAGTAAAAACATGGGAAAACACATTAAGAAACAGAGGCACAAAGGGTATAAGCACGTAAGTTGCGCGACTGTGTGACACTCTTCATTCTGCATAAAAAACACAAACATAGTGGACGTGTTACAATGATGTAGTGCCTTTAGTGGAATCTGCACAGTTTACTTGTTACAAATGGTCAGTTTAACCCACAACACTTCGAAAAATAAACTTGTTCTGTGATACTCTTGTAATGAACTTCCTATCTCTTCCCAAAAACGCGCCTTTTTTCCGGATGCTTGTCCTTGACCCCAAGAACAGTGCGACCGATTCCTGTCAAAAAATTCTTCACCATCACACATAGTTTGTTAATTGGAAACGCATAGGTAGCAAGAGCCATTACATGGAAACAAATTACATTCTCTTCTGGCTCTGATAATACTGGATGTCTCTGCCAGGGTTTCGAGTGGTCAAAGTTCCATTTTCCTTTTTATTTTTTTATGAAGCAAATTTCGGTGTATTCAATGTCTGACGAACTGTGATCCCTTTATTCTTCTTCAAGTCTTTCGAATTTTTATACGACGGCCTACACCTTTCTTCTACTCAATACTAAAGATGGGAAGAACCGACTGATTAAAATCGATACCGGTATTTTAGTTCTGAATTACCGATATTTTTCGGTATGTGTTTGGTCTCGGTTATAAAAGGTGTTTTCTCATTTTTTACCTATAACAAAGTAAAATAACCGAAATATAAATTAGCCACAGAAGCAGTGCTATATATTTAGTTTTTAAATGGATCTTTTTTTTTAAAAAAAAGGAGTAATTTTTATTCGAGAAATGTGCATTAGTATGAACTGTAGCGTTGTTAAAGAAAACACGAAAAGTTATCAGTGATATTTTAATAACGATATCATCAGAAACGAGCAACAAACACGTGGTATAATACACTCCTGGAAATGGAAAAAAGAACACATTGACACCGGTGTGTCAGACCCACCATACTTGCTCCGGACACTGCGAGAGGGCTGTACAAGCAATGATCACACGCACGGCACAGCGGACACACCAGGAACCGCGGTGTTGGCCGTCGAATGGCGCTAGCTGCGCAGCATTTGTGCACCGCCGCCGTCAGTGTCAGCCAGTTTGCCGTGGCATACGGAGCTCCATCGCAGTCTTTAACACTGGTAGCATGCCGCGACAGCGTGGACGTGAACCGTATGTGCAGTTGACGGACTTTGAGCGAGGGCGTATAGTGGCCATGCGGGAGGCCGGGTGGACGTACCGCCGAATTGCTCAACACGTGGGGCGTGAGGTCTCCACAGTACATCGATGTTGTCGCCAGTGGTCGGCGGAAGGTGCACGTGCCCGTCGACCTGGGACCGGACCGCAGCGACGCACGGATGCACGCCAAGACCGTAGGATCCTACGCAGTGCCGTAGGGGACCGCACCGCCACTTCCCAGCAAATTAGGGACACTGTTGCTCCTGGGGTATCGGCGAGGACCATTCGCAACCGTCTCCATGAAGCTGGGCTACGGTCCCGCACACCGTTAGGCCGTCTTCCGCTCACGCCCCAACATCGTGCAGCCCGCCTCCAGTGGTGTCGCGACAGGCGTGAATGGAGGGACGAATGGAGACGTGTCGTCTTCAGCGATGAGAGTCGCTTCTGCCTTGGTGCCAATGATGGTCGTATGCGTGTTTGGCGCCGTGCAGGTGAGCGCCACAATCAGGACTGCATACGACCGAGGCACACAGGGCCAACACCCGGCATCATGGTGTGGGGAGCGATCTCCTACACTGGCCGTACACCACTGGTGATCGTCGAGGGGACACTGAATAGTGCACGGTACATCCACACCGTCATCGAACCCATCGTTCTACCATTCCTAGACCGGCAAGGGAACTTGCTGTTCCAACAGGACAATGCACGTCCGCATGTATCCCGTGCCACCCAACGTGCTCTAGAAGGTGCAAGTCAACTACCCTGGCCAGCAAGATCTCCGGATCTGTCCCCCATTGAGCATGTTTGGGACTGGATGAAGCGTCGTCTCACGCGGTCTGCACGTCCAGCACGAACGCTGGTCCAACTGAGGCGCCAGGTGGAAATGGCATGGCAAGCCGTTCCACAGGACTACATCCAGCATCTCTACGATCGTCTCCATGGGAGAATAGCAGCCTGCATTGCTGCGAAAGGTGGATATACACTGTACTAGTGCCGACATTGTGCATGCTCTGTTGCCTGTGTCTATGTGCCTGTGGTTCTGTCAGTGTGATCATGTGATGTATCTGACCCCAGGAATGTGTCAATAAAGTTTCCCCTTCCTGGGACAATGAATTCACGGTGTTCTTATTTCAATTTCCAGGAGTGTATTTGGTTCAGCTTCGCCGAGACAGCAGTGGACCTGTTATGTAGCGTGGGCTGCTGGTTAGTACGTAAGTACATGCAGTGTGCGAGATATTCTTGACCTGGTCTATATGGCAGTTTTTCGCTGTTGTCGTCAGATATTAGTGTTATTACAGAACGGCACAATTCTTAGTCCGGAAGTATTTTACGAAGTACGGTATCAGTGAATTACAATGCCGCATTTGCTTTAAAAGATTGTGAATGGGATGATCTACAAGAAACTTTCGACTTCGTAATTGAGAAAAAACTTAATTCATCCGTAGTCTACCATAAAAATAGAAAAGGGCTTGTAGCCCTTGAAAGCTGACAAACTAATACGAAAATAGAGTTTTTCAGCATCGGTTTTCATTTTTTAGCACTGACTATTCGTAATGTCCAAATAGTGATATAATTTTCGATTATAAAATTATTTTTGAGCAGAGTTTCAAAAATTAGGATCAGTGGGAGAAAACTTGTGATTTTTTGTAGCATTTGCCCAATTACCACTTTTAAAGAAAATTAGCGAACGGTGAACGGACTAAGTTTCCTTTTATTTGCGTACGCAGTTTAACATTTTTGTTCCATGTATCTTGAAAGTGAGGGAGTCAAAATTTTTAAGTCTTTGTTTGATTACTATGTTTATTACGGGAAATAATGGGAATAAAAAACAGAAAATCGGTTATTTCAGAAACCGGTTATTCTGAGTAGTTTAAACACTCAGGCTAACTGGCGTTGAAGAACCTGATATAACCGAAAACTGGTTGTTTCAACGATAACCGCCATCCCTATCCTGCAGCATTGGATGCTCTGTCAGAGCACAAACTTTGAAATAGAGTTGAGAAAAACCAACAACTTAAAACCGATACCGGTATTTCAGTTTTGAATAACATGTATTGTTTACTATTTGTTTGATCTCGGCTATTAATAGGTGTTTTTTATTTTTTACAAATAACCAAGTAAAACAACCGAAACATCAATTAGCGGTACAGCATTGAAATAGATCTTTTTTTAAAAAGGAGTAATTTTTATTCAAAACATTTGCATTAGTTGGAAATATGACGTCACTAGCTTTGCGTCCGCTGCTTCGCTCGCGCTGAATGTATGGTCTGCACAGATTTCTTTCATGTTTCTTTAATCGAATTTTTAGGATGTTCACAAATTGCAACACCTTCTATTCACGCTAGTTAAGGCCATAGATGCAAGGTCTTTTCCGAAATTACTTCGGACGAAAAAGCGATTTTGGTAGCTGGATTCAAGGTTTTTGTTAATCATGCCTTCTGCGTTATTGTGATGAGACTTCCACAGAAACTTTCATACCCTAACAAATATTTTATTATATTTAAGCTGGTGGACACAAAGTACCCCCGTAGTCTTGGTATTACGCGATATGCAGAATACATTGGTCCTGCTAGGGTTAAGAGATTAAAGATTTGTCTGTTTTTCTACGAAATAATAAAAAATGAAGGAAATTGTGGTAACAGTAATAAATCAAAAGCTTAACATATCATTCACAGTAGACAATAAAAAAATAGAAAGTAGCTGATCTGTTGTCTGTATCTACCTAACATGCTTTTATCTGCCTGTATCCCTAGAACGAACAAATTGAAACGAAAACAGAGTCCCTAACATCAGTTTTCATCCTTTAGCGCTGACTATTCGTAATGTCCGAACAGTGGTATTATGCTCGATTACAACATGATTCTTGAGCAGAATTTCAAAAAATTGAAATCAGTAGGAGAATGCTGCTGATTTTTTGTAGAACTCAACCACTTATCACATTTCAGGAAAAGCAGCGAACAGTGGACGGACTACCTTTTATTTATTTATTTTTATTGCCTATATAATTTAATATTTTGATTCTATGTATCGTGAAACTGGGAAAGTCAAAATTTTTCAATTTCTGTTCGATTTCTACGTTTACTACAGGGAATAACAGGAATAAAACCAAAACTCGTTTGCTTCGGAAACCAATTATTTTGAGCAGCTTTAACAGTCGGGTTACACTAGCGCGGAAAAGAAGTGATACAACTGTAAACTGGCTGTTACAGCGATAACCACGTATTGAAAGCGGTCACTGCATCCAAACTTTAACCTGTGAGCAATGTGATGGCCCGCCTACATCGGCCGTCGGTGGGCCTTTTTAAACTTGTTCTAACTAACAACCCCTTGAGTACGAGGTCGCAAAAGGCCAATGTTCTTTACGGTACTCGCCGGCCCGTGTGGCCGTGCGGTTAAAGGCGCTTCAGTCTGGAACCGCGTGACCGCTACGGTCGCAGGTTCGAATCCTGCCTCGGGCATGGATGTGTGTGATGTCCTTAGGTTAGTTAGGTTTAATTAGTTCTAAGTTCTAGGCGACTAATGACCTCAGAAGTTAAGTCGCATAGTGCTCAGAGCCATTTGAACCATTTTTTTTTTACGGTACTCAACACTCCACATATTGACCACCATACTACCACAATATTCGCTGCTAATGGCAACAGGGGGCGAGACTGGAGATATCCAGTGGTGAGCACAGCGTGAGGCTACTGAGCATAGTTGAACTGCTTAGTCGACGAGTAACTCACAACAGGGCTACAGTGCTAATGGTGTTGGTACAAAGCAGGGAAATGGCAACGACAAACAATGAAAACATTGCATTATATCTACAACAGTTGTCGAAGTTGACACTTCGTCAGAAAGGAACTCAAGGAATTTCACAGAATGAGAAAGAAGTGGCAGACCAAATATTAGCGTTTCTGCAAGATTTTTCAGTGGAATGAGTGGTGCCGCATACTCTACGGACAATTTACACGACTAGTACAATACGTGCTTAACTGGAGAAAGTGATATTGAAACAGTTGTCGAGCCACATAGTTCTTCATCCTTGTCGGACACAGAGCCACAAATCCCGTCTCCAGTGGAACGCGGTAAAGGACAGTCGTTGTCCAAAGAGCAGGTACTAAACATAATTATGTGCGTGGAATATCATCCCCAGCATAGTAAAAAAACAACTATGAACAGATTTCGAATAAGTCTGTGCAGTAAACCAGAAAAACTACGGATATTCAAGGGAGGGCGAGGCGCACTTGTTACAAAAACCGGTACTTGCGCGTTTCAGGGATGCTCGATACAATTTACAGGACATGAGTGATATTGACCTACTACGTTATGCTCATCAAATTGCGCTCGACGTAGGTTACAATGATTTCAAGGGCAGCAGTGGATGGTCGTATACCTTCAGTGCTACAGAATTGCAAGACGTAAAATAACGAAATTCCAAACAAAGCCTCAACTTGACGATACACGGCAGACTGCGAGTTCGGCCCCAAAATCTGTAGATGAGATAAACAAAATTATCCCATCGTTCAGTAAGGAATAATTTGTTTTCAGTTTCGGCCAATCTGGATTTGAAGAGAGAGTTCATATGAAAGGGATCCTGAAAATTAGAAGTGCCAGGAGAGTTGCATGAAGATCAACTAACATCAATGCCTTAACGCATTCGTATTATAATTATGCCGACTGTTAATCTGGGCCGACCGCTGTGACCGAGTGGTTCTAGGCGCTTTAGTCCGGAACCGTGCTGCTGCTACGGTCGCAGGTTCGAATCCTGCCTCGGGCATGGATGTGTGTGATGTCCTTAGGTTAGTTGCCGGCCGAAGTGGCCAGCGGTTCTAAGCGCTTCAGTCTGGAACCGCGTGACCGCTACGGTCGCATGTTCGAATCCTGCCTCGGGCATGGATGTGTGTGATGTCATTAGGTTAGTTAGGTTTAAGTAGTTCTAAGTTCTAGGGGACTGATGACCACAGATGTTAAGTCCCATAGTGCTCAGAGCCATTTGAACCATTTGAACCTTAGGTTAGTTAGGTTTAAGTAGTTCTAAGTTCTAGGGGACTGATGACCTCAGATGTTAAGTCCCATAGTGCTCAGAGCCATTTGAACCATTTTGTTAATCTGGATCGTAAATTGGCTGGAAAGTTATTCATTATGCTGCGAGAAGTTGGATGTGCCCTGATCCCTACGGTTCTTTCTCGTGTGCGTTATCTTGCAAGGTCTGTAGGCAATATTTACGTTATAGCACGCAAGAATTGGAAAATTGGCGTAAGAGAACTACAGCTATGATACGAGCACTACTTTGGCCAATAGCTGATCAAAATAACTTGCTTTTGCTTGAATCCTGATCTGCGCATAAAAATCATACTCCTTTAGAGCAAACTGTCCCCCTGAAAAGGGTGTGGCATTGGAGTTCCTACAACCTAGAACCACAGTGCAAATTCAGCCCCTGGATGTTTGTTTTTCTGCGCGTGTAAAACATATTATCGCACTATCAGCAAGCTACGCAATAAAGGATAGCCAGTTTCATGATAAACTCCACGAGAGACGGTTTCGCATTCGGTTGGATGTCATACATCCCATCAGCTCTCATCAACCCGTTACACTAATATGATTCTGTATGGATTCTTTAAGAGTGAACACCTATCTGAACGTCCTGCACGGCAACTGAAAGGATTTCGCCTTCATCTCGGTGGTGCGAGTCTTTAGCAACTAATATTTTTCTCATCATAATTGGTAACACAGTACTTTCAAATGAGCCTTACTGAAGATTGGACTTGCGACCTCGCACTTAGGACTTCCTTGTAAGTAATAAGGCTAGGGTATGGAAAGATGTCCCTGAGAGCTATGAGAAAAGTGGGCAATGAACTTCATATTACCGTAGAACTCCCCACATTTGTGACACTTTTTGAGGTCTTTTAAAGGTAACTCTCTTAATATTTCATGAGGATGACTGACGATTTTTCTCAACATAACTACACATCTCCTCCATTAGGTTCCATCTTTTTTAAAAAAATCTGTGTCTTATAGGAGGGGATGGGAAAAATTTTGTGTCACGTTGTTGGGAGCGCGAGTTGCCCAGGTATGTGACAATCCTCATTTTACATAGAAAACTCAAACATAGAGGACGTATCACATTGTTGTAGCGCGTTTATTGGAATCTACACGTCCTGCTTGCTTCAAATTGTCAATATAAACCCACAACACTTCAAAAAATAAACAACCTCTGTGAAACCCTCATACTCAGCTCTCTATGTCTTCTCAAAAACACGTCAACCCACTTCTTTTCAGACACATTATTCCTGAACTTAGGAACAGTGCAATCGAATACTTCATTAATTCTTCACAATCTGTGGCAATACGAGTTTACTAATTAGAAAACGATAGGTAGCAAGAGCAAATACATGGGCAAAAATTACATTCTCTTCTAGCACTGATAGTGCTGGTTGTCCTCCAGGCTTTCGAGGAGTCAAAGACCCATTTTCTTTTCTTTCGTATTTGTCCTTCCATAAATCACATTTCGATGTATTCCATATCCTGACATGCTGTGACCCTTATATACCTCACTTCATCCAAAATCTTTTCCAACAATTCCAGCCGCGCGGGGTAGCCGTGCGGTCTTAGGCGCCTTGCCACGGTTCGCGTTGCTCCCCCCGTCGGAGGTTCGAGACCTCCCTTGAACACTGGTGTGTGTGTTGTCTTCAGCGTAAGTTAGTTTAAGTTAGATTAAGTAGTGCGTAGACCCGTGTGTAGACCCGTGGTCTAGGGGACAGTCGGCTCGCAGCCGAGCTAGCGTGCGGAGCTGCTCCGCGCACCGTCCGACGCTCCGCTCTCGGCGGTGTTTACTTCCGCGTCGCGGTGTTTGTGTCTATCGAGTCCAGTACTAACGTACACCATGGCGCACTCCTACCGCCGTGCAACGATCAAAGTAACGTTTCAGGCCGAACATCCACGGCCCAGAGCTTTCGAAGTCGAACAGTTCATACGTGAGGATCTACGTTTGAACCCTCAGGACGTAATCGGCATACATTTTTCCATCACTGGAAGTGTTGTCTACATCAAGATGTCGACGGAGGAAATTTGCAATGACATAATTCACCGTCATGCCACCGGACTGAAATTTAAACACTCTGATGGACATATGGGTGCTGTGACAGTCGCCCATGCTGGATTCGGTCTCCGGACATTGCGGGTGTTTGAGCTCCCGTTCGAGGTGCCTCAGGATGTGGTCATTGCCGCTTTCCAACCATATGGCACCGTCTTGGGTGACGTCGCGGGGAAGTGGCAAACATTTACGACCTACCCCGTATTAAATGGCGTCCGGCAAATAAAAATTGAGCTGACGAAACATGTCCCATCGTACCTGCTGATTGGAGGTGTGAGGGCCATCGTCATGTACGATGGACAGCCACGAAAGTGCGCAGGATGTGGCCAGGAGGGACATGTACGTTCCGAATGCTTACACCGCCGTCTAATACAGACGCCGTTACGTGAAGAGACCCAGGCTTCGACGGTCACGTCCTTACCCATCATCTACGCCAAGGTTGCACATGACCCCGTCGTACCAATCTCGATTGCGCCAGCAGCATCGTCAACGCCACCCGCCGCAGCACAACGCGCTGAGGACACAAGCACGGCGTCGCCTCCAGTGCTCGCTTCAGGACCGTCCGGTTTGCAGACCGACACCGGTTCCTGTTGGAACCATGGACGTCGACCTCGGTGTCGTGCCGACGTCTGCCTTTGTCCAGACGGGTTCGGCGTCAGACGACGGGCGACCACATTCTGATTCAGAAGGCCACATCAGAAAACAGCGGTCGCCTCGCAAACACAGGAAACGACGACGAACGCCTTCCGATGACGCCATTTCTCAGAAGGCCCCGCGAGATATCGACCTGATGTCTGACGGTGATCTCCCACATTGCGTCCAGTCACGCGATGTGGCAGCAACAGGCGCCCCTCCTGTGACGCCTACTCTCCCAGCCAGGGACGTGTCCTCGCCGTTGTCAACGAATGATGACGGCGGTCCCCCTGCCACTCATGTTGCGGAATCCACAACACCCGTTCCGGAAGTACGTGACCGTCACATGTCCACGTCGTCAGCTTCCTGGGCCGATGACGTTGAAGAAGAAGTGGAACAGACTGCCAGCGTGTCTGCACAGGAGTCCACCTCGGCGACATTGGGGCTGGCGCCCCGCCAGTAATTATCACCACTGCGGGACCACCGGCGGGTCTCCACTTGCCAGCTACTTCTACCACACGTTCTGCAAATATTGAGGATGGCCGTACACAGCAATATCGTATCGCCACGATGAATCTTGCCACCATTCGTGCCCTCCATAAACTGGCCATGTTTAGAGACACTATTTACTCTGCGGATGTGCATATAGCACTCTTACAAGAGGTGTTTGTGGCTGACTTCCTAGTTCCTACCGGATACAACGCCCATGTTTCCCCCGCATCCGACACCGGTAGCGGCGTCGCCATCCTGCTACGCGACGGACTCCCTGTAGAGGACGTCATCTACCTCCCCACTGCGCGAGGTATGGCCCTCACACTGTTCGGCGTGCGTATTATTAATATCTACACTCCGTCCGGCACTGGCCGCCGTCATGACCGACAAACTTTTTTTGCCGAAAGCGTCACGCCCCTCTTCACCGGTCCGCAGGACGATTTGGTACTCGGTGGGGATTTTAACTCGACACAAGAGCCCGCGGACCAACTCCCGCGACATTCCCCTTGTGCATCTCTCTCAGTGGTCATCGACCGTCTACGACTTGTTGACACGTGGAAGAAGCTCCACGGACTTCAACCGGGCTATACATTCTACACCTCTCACTCGTCAAGCCGCATAGATCGCATGGCACACGTCATGCAGAAGTCTGGCCCTTGGCCTTTTCAGACCATGATGCGTACCTCTGTGACGTCACTCTCGCCCGACAGCAAGTGTGGCATAGTCGTGGTCTGTGGAAACTCAATGTCGCTCACCTGACCTCCTCAGACTGTCGCCGTATGGTCGAAGAAGCGTGGGCACGCTGCCACCGTCGTCGAGAAGCCCATGACTCCACCTTATCATGGTGGCTCTCCTGTGCAAAGCTGACCCTCAGGAAGACTCTGATGAGTTATGGGAAGGAATTGAAGGCGTGGCAAACTAATACCCTGCACTTCTACTACACCATTCTACGTGACTGTACGACGATACCTTTCTCGCCGCCGGCCGAAGTGGCCGTGCGGTTAAAGGCGCTGCAGTCTGGAACCGCAAGACCGCTACGGTCGCAGGTTCGAATCCTGCCTCGGGCATGGATGTTTGTGATGTCCTTAGGTTAGTTAGGTTTAACTAGTTCTAAGTTCTAGGGGACTAATGACCTCAGCAGTTGAGTCCCATAGTGCTCAGAGCCTTTCTCGCCAGCCCGGCAGTCGATGGTCCATCTTGAAAGGTGGCTACACTGAGCCACAGCGCCAGAGATCGCTAGAGAGCATTGTTCCGCCGCCTCCACGGGCTGTGATTATTGAGATGTCGTAGTAGTGAGTGCTTGTCCAGGACTCGTAGTAGTCAGTTCGTGTTCAGATGTGCTAGTAGGGAGTGCTTGCTGAGATGTGATGCTGAAAAATTCTTGTTGAGATGTGGTAATAGCGAGTCGGTGTGGAGATATATTGTAATTATGAGAGTGATTTTGGTCAATATATGAAGGTAACGAAACTTGATTTATTTTTCATTATTTCCATGTTTTAAATAATGTGTCATTACAGGTTCAGTCAACAAAGCATCTGGCTTGTGTTCTTGGATTAGAGTGTAATTGTGGTTCTCTTGAGTAATTATGGTATTTGTATTTTCTTTAATTAATTCAGTATAATGTTATTTAAAAATTGTTGTGTTGTTGAAGAAGAACCGTGCCAGATGCGTACGTTGAGTCACACTCCCACACACAGAACAGTTACTCTTGTGCTTGTTGTTGCGTTGGTTTTATAGTTGCTGGGGACTTAATTAATTAATTGTGTTAATGAAAATTTCCATTTCATTCATTGTTATTGTTCAATGCAGTCAGATTGCGTAATAATACGAGTCAGGGCCAACCGTTTACGAGACTTCGTAATCGGACAGACAGCTGCTAAAGCAAGAAATCAAAATCATTTTCATTACATTTAATTAAGCCCCCATGCACGTGGCGACCCTGCCAGGATCGTCCCTTGGAATTCTTCTGATTGTGTAGACAGTAGTATTGTTGTAGTAATTTGTAGTTTAGTAATTGTAGTCTATATTGCATGTGTAGATTTGGTAATTAGCATTCTTCTAATGGTATTTTTCAAAATTTAATTTTTATTGCCTTGTATACGCGTTTGACGATTTAGTGCAATTATTTCAATTGTTCGTTAATCGTGTTTGAGGGAAACATTTCGAGTGAATGATTGTTGGAGATAAAGTGTCATTGTGTGCAATTTTCATATAGTGACGAGTTTTGTATATTTTGTAAATGATTACGCGATCAATGAAAAAGGCAAAAATGATGAATAGTGAGAATGACGAAATTGTTAACATGGCGAACTCGCCAACAGAGGAAAGTAGTATCATGAATAATGAAGTGGAAAACAATTTAATAAGTCGGGAAAGTAGTCAGGAAACATTTCAAAATTTTTCTCAATCAGAAAATTCACAGAATACGAGATTAACGATAGAAGATTCTGAAATAGTATCGAACACAGATAGCTTTACAGCCATGACGAAAGAAGTTGGTTTCGCGGGAAATGTTAGGGGCGAAAAGAATTTCGAACCGGCTATTATGGAGCAGTTGTTGGGTGCAATATTAAATCTGGGATCACAAATGGGAACAATGGTAACACAGATGGGAACAATGGAAACACGAATGGAAACAATTAAAACAGAGATAGGAACACGGTTAGACTCACAAGGATCTGAATTAAAAACAGTGGGATCACAAATAGGAACAATTAAAACAGAGATGGAAACAATGGAAACACGGTTAGACTCACGAATAGGGACATGTTTCAAAAATATGAAAGATGAGTTAAAGAAAGAAATCAGAGAAGAAGTACAACCGATTTTGAATTCTCACAATAGTAGATTAATTGCAGTAGAGATTAGACAAAGGGAACAGGATCGAGAACAGGAAGAAAGAGATCGCGTGATAGTACAAAAATTTTCAGAGTTAAATTTACAACGTGCACACGATAAGGAAGAAATATTTGAGAGAATCGAGGAATCCGTACCAAATGACAGAATAAATAACTTAACGCAACAGTGTGAACAGTTAACTACTAAATGTGACAATACTGAAACCCGAGTCGCGACACTTACGGAAGACGTAAATAAACAGAAAGAGCAATTAGGTGACTTATCGCAAAGAGTTGAGGAGATTTCAGATAAATTGACAAATCTTAGTTTAAATGGGGATAGAGATTCAGATGATACAGCTCCATTACCATTTGCAGAAACCGAAGAGTACCAGAACATAAATAAGCATGTTGAAAATCAGGGAAAGTTTAATGAACGCGTTAAAAGGGAAGTAGAGGCATTACGAAAGCAAGTCAAACAAATCGAAGGTGAAATTGTAGGAAAAGACAGCAAAAGAAATTTAGAATCACAGGTAGCAGAAGGGTTTGAAGAAAGTAATTTGTTTCATTTACGGGATGCAACAAGAGAGCGCCAGGCGCGCGAACTTGACAATAATCGACATTCAAACTGGGACAGACGCGGTAGGTCTTTGTCGCCGCGAGGCGGAAGCTTTGACTGTAAACACTTCTTGACTGTTCGGAAATTTAAGATCTTTTGCAATTCTAGGAATGACATACGTCCATGTTCATGGTTGGATCGATTTACGTGCGCACTTCCGCCAGATTTGCCACAGTGTCACAAACTGGAAATTATGTGCAGCTATTAAAGTCCTCAGGGGATTCACTACACTAAGTGAATATGTGCCGTAGCGATCACAGGACCCCGAGCTGTAGTGGTGCTATTTCTCTTTTAGTTTTCTGCGCCGCTGCCTACTCTTTCACTATTCTTTGCATCTATAAAAAAACAATTCTTCTACTATCCATCTACCTAGACAATAGGTAAACAACAACCGGATTTGACTGTTTTACCCGAAAGTGACTTTGGAAATTACCGTTTGGACTTACTATATTTTTTTGCAGCATTCATTCGTAGCTTAAATGAAATTTTACCTGTTTATCTTCGTGACAATATTACTTCTTATGTTGACGACATTCTTATTGCTAAACGTTCTTGGAGTGAGCATAACAAAATTTTAGATTCATTATTAAGTATTTTTGCAAGACTTGGCATTACAGAAAACTTGGAAAAATCTGAATTTGGTCGTTCTAAGGTGAAATTTCTCGGCCACATTATTTCTACAGAAGGTATTCTTCCCGATCCAGAAAAACTAGACGCTATTCGTAATTATGCTGTTCCTTCCACAAAACGTGATGTTCGTAGTTTCCTTGGTGTTTGTAATTTTCTTAGACGTTTTGTTAGATTGGACAATTTGGCCACACCTCGTTTATGTGAATTATCTGGAAAGAATTCTAATTGGTGTTGGGATGAGGAAGCTCAATCAGAATTTGAACAACTTCGTGACGCTTTAGTTGCTGCTCCACTTCTTTCACATCCGGATTTGTCTAAAGATTTTTGTTTGGCGACGGACTCATCATACAAAGGCCTAGGTGCACATTTATTTCAAGAGATAGAAGAAAACGGCGTTGTAGTACAGAAGACTATTGCATTTGGAAGTCGTGTTCTCTCTAAATCCGAAAAGAATTATTCGATTACGGAACTTGAAGCTTTGGCTGTTGTTTGGGCTTTCACAAAATTTCGCACATTTTTGTTTGGCAGACATACTAAGGTTTACACCGATCATCGAGCTCTGGAATTTCTTATGTCAACAAAATTAACTCATGGAAGATTGTCACGATGGGCGTTGTACCTACAGGAATTTGATTTTAGCATTGTTTACATACAGGGATCTTCAAATATTGTTGCTGATGCTTTATCACGTGCACCTATGGGTTTGAAACAAAGTGCTGAAGAGGACTGCAAAGAAAACCATTATTGTTTGATGTACATTCAAGGTGTGGCGTTTGAGAACTTTATTTCGTCTTCGCTCCAGGACATCGCTAAGGAGCAAAATAAGGATCCAATCTGGAAGGACATTAAGGAGAAGTGGAGGAGAAAGGAAAGCGTAGCGATTAGACAGCATTATTTAGTTCGCAATGACATTCTTTTTAAACGGAAATCGGTCGACAACTCTGTTTGGTTAGTTTGTATTCCTGATGAGTGGGTCAATAAATTGATTTGGTACACACATTTTAGTTATGCGCACTTTGGTCCCAGAAAATGCTTTCATAAATTACGAGAAAATTGCTACTTCAGTAATATGGAAAAACGTATTCGATCCGTTCTTGCCAAATGCAAATTATGTCAAATGGCTAAGCCGCCAACTGTTTCTCACAGAGCACCGTTGTTTCCTATCATTCCAGCGAAATTAAAGGACATGGCTGCAGTCGATTTGTTCGGTCCAGTGGTTCGTTCTACTAATGGTTTTGCGTACATTTTCGTAGCAGTGGAGTTGACATCAAAATATGTGTGTTTTACACCTTTACGCAAAGCAACAGCTCGTTCAGTATCTAACGCTTTCATCAAACATTTTCTTAAAGAAGTTGGTCATGTTGATAAGGTTATATCAGATAATGGATCACAGTTTCGCTCTAAAATTTGGCTTCGTACTCTACGGCGTCGTAAGATTAAACCAATTTTCATTTCATTTTTTCACCCTCAATCTAACGCTTCAGAGAGATGGATGAAGGAAATCAATAAATTGTGCCGTCTTTATTGTCATCAGAATCACAGAACTTGGGATCAGTATCTTCATATTTTTCAAAACATTCTGAATGAACTTCCTAATGACTCAACTTCTTTACCGCCTCTATTGATATTAAAAAATAAAGTACCAACAAATCGCATTTCTGAAATCGTTCCTTTTCCGCCTTCACGGAAACTGCGGCATTCTGAAGTTGTCAACCTGGCTCTACAAAATATTGCATCGGCGGCTGCTAGAAGAGAGAAATCAGCGAAACGTCCTGGTCGTTTAAAAATCATGTCAGTTGGCCAGAAGGTGTTAATTAAGTCCCACCGTTTATCTCATAAAGGAAAAGGCTTATGTCGCAAATTTTTTCTGCTTTATAACGGTCCATATAGAGTTCGCAAAATTATTCATGATAACACTGTTGAAGTAGAAACTCTTAAATCTCGACGCTCTAAGGGAATACATCATATATCGAACGTAAAAATTTTTGTAGAATGACATACTTTAGAGAAACTAACAGCTACGTAAACATGCGGAGAATGCAAGAGTACCGCGCTGTGTTTTGGCGGCGGCACATACTCAAAGCAACAGTCAGTCTGCGCGCCGCACAAGGCAGTCGTTGACCGCAAACAATCACTTCCTACGTCACGCGCCTACAGCTGATCGAGCGCTCAGTGCGAATGCACTGACAGCCGTAAACAAATACACAGTTTAATTTCTCCGACTAAATTCTGTATAAAGCTATGGTGATTTCAAAAATTATGTTATTAACGTTCAGTATTTTTCAGGATACGGTTGTATAAAGTATTTAAGACCTTCAGGTAAATTCTGTGCGTGTCCGACGTTAAGAGGACTTGCTATGGAGAAAATTTCAGGAAGAATGTAATTTCAAAAAAAAAAAAAAAAAAAAAAAAAAGAAAGTAATAAACAAAAAAAGGTAACGGTTAATTGAGTTTATTTTTCAGGTAACATAATTTCACTTAGGTACGTACTTTAGACGTAATTTGCTGCTCGCGATTACGTGACTCATACTTTGTGCTAAATTTTATGTTCTATGAATTTACTTGTGAAGCGACGTGCTTGTGTACATTTACTGATTTTGACAATTATTGATTAATGAACAGTGTTATTACTTGCGTATATTATGCATCGCTTGGCTGCTATGCTTTTTCACTGACGTCATATTTTTTTTTTATTATGTGCCAGCTGTGCTTATTTATTTAAATTATAATTGTCACCTGATTAATTGTGCTGATGTGGTTAGATATGTAAGTTACACTTTGTGATTTATCTGCTTGCGCCTTCATGTTTACTTATTAAGATTACATATAAACATTTATTTGCTTATGTCGATGTGATTCTAATGACCTGTTTATTGTGTAAGGCATGTTTGCTGCTGTGCGTATGGATTGCATATTTACACATTTCTGTTTTGTTGTCATAACTACTCTTCAATCTAGTATATAGAAATGCTGATATACTGTGTACAAATATAGAGTTTAGGTTACACTGTGGTATTAATTATAGATTGTTCACTTGGCAGAGCCTCGTTGTAAGAATTGTGCTGCATCCACTTGTTGACATTCTGTTCTCTACTGGTATATTTACTCGCTATTGCATGTTTTGCTTACGCTTAGTGCCTTATATTTTAAGATAGGAAAAAGAACTGCTATAATCCAACGAACGACATTAGTACAAGAAACTTCATAGAAGTCACATGAGCTGGAGGTTTTATGGAAGCTGTATAAATTTATGCTAATAGGAAGGAAGCTAACGACATGACAGACCAAAACTAGGTTTAGACCATTGACAGTATTACACTGCATTTTTCGTGAGCAATTGAAATAGGAAGTGACACTTGACACAAAAAATACTCCACATGTTTGTTTCTGCCATGATTCTTGAAGTGGTGTACACACTGTGAAATATTATGATCATTCACACTCCGTAATCGTACTTAATTACTGAGAGTTATTCGAACTAAGGTCTGTTAGAGGTCATGTATGCATTTCTTTTATTTAATGATGGACAAGGAACCAAAATGTATCTTATAATTTATAATGAGTAGAAAATTTGGGTCAGATGGATTACACAGAGGTTGTGTGTGGACACTGTGTCTTCGGATTGTATGGGATGATGAATTGAAGTTGCACTAGGATTTTGTCTGTACTTGTTCGAGGAGACTGACTAGAGGAAAGAGTTGTTATGGAAGTGAAATGATATTGGTGCTGAGGTTTATATGTATCGACGTATTATTGAGGTATTGAGATTAGGTGAAGTAGATGATTATTGGAGTTTTCGTGGACAAAAGGTAAGATAAATGATATTGATGATTGACGTATTGAAAAGGTATTAGTGAAGTATTGAGATTAAGTTGATGATTATTGGAGTTTTGGTGGATAAGAGGTAAAGTAAATGAGGAGCATATTTTTTTTTGTTGGTCCATATGGAACAAGGAGGATAAAGATGGCAGACTAGAACACTCAAGTAGAAGGAAGATTGTCTACACACACACTTTGTCAAATCACTAAGCAGTATACACTTTTTTTTGAAGAGAGGAAGTATTTGCATATCTTGGCTCACTGACAGTTGTTCAGCAACAGTACAATTTGATCTGGCTTGGCAAACATTGGTCTAGACATGATGACTATGACGTTGACTAACTATTATTGACTGTTATACATTGCTGCCACTACTACTTGATACACATGATGAACATAAAATTTTGACAGAATTGCATTTACACAGTTAACACTATTCAATTACACAGTAGCACTAATGTGGATGAAAGATGAGTGAGTGTGTTTTGTGTGTTTTCCGTTTATAATCCCAGAGAAGTGATCCCAACCTATCTCCTAAATATTATTTCACTTGTTTGTTGTGGCTTGCACTGACACCCATAAATATTATAGGTTAACTGTTATTGTGTACTGTAATAGTTAATGTGACAATTACCTGATATCATTTGTGTGTTTATTATGATTTGTATGTTTAGTGTAAGAGCATTGATAATAATTTGTTAAAGAAATTGTATGTGCATTCAAACTATTGTTCATGACTGAACTGTCTCAGTAGTTATGGTGAATAGTATGGACTGTTACTTGCACTTTTTCTACATGATTGGTGCCACAAGGACATGTTTAATTTCTGCTGATGAACTGTGTGATCAGTGATTGTAAAAAAATTATGGACTGTTACTTGTACCTTTTCTACAATATTGGTGCCACTAGGACATGTTTAATTTCTGCTTATAAACTCTGATGAACAGTGTGATCAGTGACAGTGTATTTTATGGAACTGCTTCTGCTGAAAAATGTGACTTGTTGCTGTGTGTACCTGCTCAGCTTTGCTGGTGCCACTCATGGACTGCTTCTACTGAAATGGTGTTACTTGTTGGTGTCTGCACCTACTCAACATTGCGGGTGCCACTGATGGACTGCTTCTACTGAAAAGATGTCACCTGTTGATGTCTGCACCTGCTCAACATTGCTGGGTGCCACTGATGGATTGCTTCTACTGAAATGAAGTCACCTGTTGGTGTCTGCACCTACTCAACATTGCGGGTGCCACTGATGGACTGCTTCTACCGAAATGATGTCACCTGTTGATGTCTGCACCTACTCAACATTGCTGGGTGCCACTGATGGATTGCTTCTACTGAAATGAAGTCACCTGTTGCTGTGTGCACCTGATCAACATTGCTGGTGCCACTAATGGACTGCTTCTACTGAAATGGTGTTACTTGTTGGTGTCTGCACCTACTCAACATTGCTGGGTGCCGCTGATGGATTGCTTCTACTGAAATGAAGTCACCTGTTGCTGTGTGCACCTGATCAACATTGTGGGTGCCACTGATGGACTGCTTCTATTGAAAAAATGTTACTTATTGGTTTTTGCACCTGTTGACCATTGCTGGGTGCTATTGCTGGAACTGTCAACTGCTTATTCATGGGCTATGGAAAGCGTTTATGTGAATATTTGTATAAACTGATTTTTTTGTGTATTACTGTTTGTGGAAAGTTATGAGACTCTTACCTGCACATATTCGTCATTGCTGACGCTATTGATTGAACTGTTTAACCACATAATACTTGTGTAAACTATTATGTAAAGTCACATGCATGAAAGAATTTGTATTGCTTACTGTATTCTATATAATAGGTTATTGAAAGGTCAGTGCAAAGCCAAAATTTTATCTAGTTATATGGTATTTACGTATTAATATTATCTTTTATTTTTGTCTGTATTTTTTTGACGAATTTGGTGGTATTTTCACCACCAATGCTGGCAAAAATACCATCAAATTCTAGCCGTGGAGGAAGGGCATATGAAAGGTGGCTACACTGAGCCACAGCGCCAGAGATCGCTAGAGAGCATTGTTCGCCCGCCTCCACTGGCAGAGTGATTATTGAGATGTCGTAGTAGTCAGTGCTTGTCCAGGACTCGTAGTAGTCAGTTCGTGTTCAGATGTGCTAGTAGAGAGTGCTTGCTGAGATGTGATACTGAAAAATTCTTGTTGAGATGTTGTAATAGCGAGTCGGTGTGGAGATATATTGTAATAATTTGAGTGCTTGTCATCAATATATGAAGGTAACGAAACTTGATTTATTTTTCATTATTTCCATGTTTTAAATAATGCGTCATTACAGGTTCAGTCAACAAAGCATCTGGCTTGTGTTCTTGGATTAGAGTGTAATTGTGGTTCTCTTGAGTAATTATGGTATTTTTATTTCCTTTAATTAATTCAGTATAAATGTTATTTAAAAATTCTTGTGTTGTTGAAGAAGAACCGTGCCAGATGCGTACGTTGAGTCACACTCCCACACACAGAACAGTTACTCTTGTGCTTGTTGTTGCGTTGGTTTTATAGTTGCTGGGGACTTAATTAATTAATTGTGTTAATGAAAATTTCCATTTCATTCATTGTTATTGTTCAATGCAGTCAGATTGCGTAATAATACGAGTCAGGGCCAACCGTTTACGAGACTTCGTAATCGGACAGACAGCTGCTAAAGAAAGAAATCAAAATCATTTTCATTACATTTAATTAAGCCCCCATGCAATCTCCTTGATCATGCCGCGTAACTTGGAAGGCACTGTAGTCCGTTCTCGAGCTTCTAATCGAATCCCTCAAGAACGTCCGTCAATGTACCACCTCCTTCAGGAAAGACAACGACGACGACGAGCTCTGATGCAAGTCCTCACTGATGTGGAAGGGCGCCGGCACGACACCCAACAAAGCATCGGTCGTACTCTCCATGCTCATTTTGCCGGGCTATACGCAGCCGTACCGCATTCTGCAGCACTGATCACAGAAGTCGCTCAGCTTACTACGAACACTCTTCCGGAGGATGCAGTGCATGACCTCCAAGTGGACGTAACCACAGATGAAGTGGTAGAAGCTATCAAGACGGGTTCCGATAACAGATCTCCTGGACCTGACGGTATATCCATCGAATTTTATAAAAGTTTTCACTATTTGTTGGCTTCCACGTGGACGGCAATCGCACAAGAGCTGATGTCACCGATGACAGTGGTCCCGAGCGCCTTTCTAGAAGGCATTATTATCCCCGGGTTATCGAGGGTCCAGGACTATCGACCAATTACCTTGCTCAACAGCGACATGAAAATATTCACACGGCTACTGGCATCGCGACTCAAGAAGGTCGCACGTTACGTCACATCCTGCGACCAGACTTCCCTAGGAGGCGACAACAACATCCGTACGGCCCTTTGCCGTTACAGAGACATGATAGCATTAGCGCATTATCAGTGTCTCCCTGGCGCCTTGGCTTCACTGGACTTTAGCCAGGCCTTCGACCGTGTTGACCACTTCTATTTAAGGACAGTTCTTCAGCATATGGGTTTTCCTGGCGGTATTGTCACAGTGGTTATGCGCCTGTTGAGTAGTGCAACCTCTAAAATCATGTACAATGGTCGCCTTACACCGTCCCTGGTCATCGCACGATCTGTACGACAAGGATGCCCTCTTTCCACGATTTTGTATACTTTCGCCTTGGAACCCCTGCTCCAGGGCATGCGCCAACGTTTGGAAGGCATGGCTGTGCAAGGCCACCGTTTTTGTTGTACAGCCTACGCAGACGACATAGTACTATTGCATGGGGGCTTAATAAAAATATTAATGCAAATAATTTTAATTTTTTTTTGCTTTAGTAGCTGTCTGTCCGATTACGAAGTCTCGTAACGGTTGGCCCTGACTATTATTATTACGCAATCTGACTGCTTAGAACAATAACAAAGAATGAAATGGAAATTTTCATTAACACAGTTAATTAATTAAGCCCCCAGCAACTATAAAACCAACGCAACAACAAGCACAAGAGTAACTGTTCTGTGTGTGGGAGTGTGACTCAACGTACGCATCTGGCACGGTTCTTCTTCAACAACACAACAATTTTTAAATAACATTATACTGAATTAATTAAAGAAAATACAAATACCATAATTACTCAAGAGAACCACAATTACACTCTAATCCAAGAACACAAGCCAGATGCTTTGTTGACTGAACCTGTAATGACACATTATTTAAAACATGGAAATAATGAAAAATAAATCAAGTTTCGTTACCTTCATATATTGACCAAAATCACTCTCATAATTACAATATATCTCCACACCGACTCGCTATTACCACATCTCAACAAGAATTTTTCAGCATCACATCTCAGCAAGCACTCCCTACTAGCACATCTGAACACGAACTGACTACTACGAGTCCTGGACAAGCACTCACTACTACGACATCTCAATAATCACAGCCCGTGGAGGCGGCGGAACAATGCTCTCTAGCGATCTCTGGCGCTGTGGCTCAGTGTAGCCACCTTTCACTATATCTACGAAGTGAAGATGAAGTACGAGCACCACTGACATGGGTGGCGACTTACGGCGAAGCGTCGGGGAGCTGCCTCAACGTGTCAAAATCCAAGGTCTTGCTCATTGGTGAGGGCTTGCCGGAGAGATGCGCTGCCCCCCTTAGTGTCGCCGCCACCATACGGTGTCTTGGACTTGATTTCACAGCAGACCTGCGCCGCTCAGCGACTATCGTAGACGCTTGCTACAGACAATCAGAGCAAATCTCGCAGATCACCGGCTACGAGCTCTCGACGTTATCCAACGTGCGCAATACGTGAACATGTATCATGCTTCCCGTATACCACACGTGGCTCAAGTGCTACCAGTCCCAAATCTCCTGGCGTGACGACTGTTGATGGCTTTCGGCTCCTTCGTCAGCTCGGGGATGTTATTCAAGGTGCAGTATGAATCCCTTGTACTGCCACGAGATCGTGGCGGGGTGGGGCTCATCCACGTGCCGACTCGTGACAAGGCACTATACGTCAGCTCCCAACTTTGGCATCGTTGCCCGCAGAGCCTTACTAGCCTCCTGCTTCACAACTTTGCACCGGCCTCCTTGTCCGCCCCAGTACTGGTATCGACCATTCCAACCCCCTTTTATTACATCCAACGATTTTTCCTGGAGTTCAGCTATATCTACCGGTCCTTACCACTTACACGTTTGTACCTCACGAAAACAGTCTCCGAATTGTTATAACAGTGCCGCCCGTCCAACCCCATCGAACGTAAGTATCCACAGTACGTGTGGCGACACATATGGAAGGCGATCCATGCGCGTTTTCTCGAATCAGACATTCAATCAGCGTGGTACATCATCGTGAATGGCAAACAAGTTAACCGAGATCGTCTGCACCGCATCCATCTCGCCGATTCGTCCCTCTGCACCCACTGTGGAGTGGATGACACGGATGTCCACCGGTTCCACTGTGGCACAGCGCTCGACGTCTGGACACTTGCGCGGCGAATTTTGGCGTTTCTTACTCGCCAGACACCGGCTCAGATCGACGTCCACATGCTTTTGTACCCCGATAAGACTTTCTACCCCTCCGCCAAAACTCACTCTGTGAAATGGATCTGTGGCCACACGATCCGCTATCTTTTTACTTCTGGCGACAAGTCTACGCCAGGATATTGGACTTATCTCAACGAACGACACTGCGTCCTGATACGCAACCCACGCTATAAACAATATTTTTCCAATTTCTTACGGAGCACTTTCGATGACCCACCTAGTAGCTGGAACGCCCAAGCCCTGAGAAGCTGAAAACTGTCTAAACCGAACCGAACTGAATAGATCTGCTACCCAGAAACCACGCCTACGCCATGAGAAGACACGTTTGGACGAGCTGGCATGCTGTAGGCGGATACACTTCAGGAGCTCCTGTAAGAACTGGTCTTTAACTACAAGTCGCACGACGACTTTAATTAAAAAACAAAAAACAAAACTTTTCCTTATTTATTCCTCATAATTTGTTCTTAAAGGAAAAAGAAATTTGATTTTGGCTTTGAGAAACTTTTTTTTCTTCCAAAAGATTGCTTCTTCGCCAACAAGACGAAGGAGACTCATTTTTGTTTACTGGAAGGAGAAACCAGTATCACTGGAGTCTTTGTGTTCTTTTGAAAAAAAAAAAACTTTTCCTTATTTATTCCTCATAATTTGTTCTTAAAGGAAAAAATAAATTTGAGTTTGGCAAAAAAAAAAAAAAAGATGGATAGAGCGTCTGCCATGTAAGCAGGAGCTCCCGGGTTCGAGTCCCGGTCGGGGCACACTTTTTCAGCTGTCCACATCGAGGTATAACAACACCTGTCGTCAGCTGAGGTTGTCAGTTGGTTATCATTTAGTAATAGGTAAATTTTCAACATTTTGCAAAAAAAAAAAAAAGGGAGGAGGGGGGGGTTTGGCGTCTTTGATTCATAATCAAAACGTCTTCGGTCCCGAGTTCGATCCCCGCCACTGCCTAAATTTTGATAAATAATCAGCATTGGCGGCCGAAGACTTCCGGCGTAAGAAGTCAGCCTCATTCTGCCAACGGCCTTGTCAAAGAGGGCGGAGGAGCGGATAGAGGTTCAGGGCACTCTCTTGTCCTAGGGGTGGGAAATTGCCCCTAAAGGCGGAAGAATCAGCAATGATCAACGACATGAGGATGCAGAAGGCAATGGAAACCACTGCATTAAAGACACGTAACGTGTATCCACAGGACATGTGGCCTGTATTTGAAGAAGTGTCATGATGATCTCTCCATTGGCAAAAGATTCCCGAATAGTCCCCCATTCGGATCTCCGGGAGGGGACTGCCAAGGGGGAGGTTACCATGAGAAAAAGATTGAATAATCAACGAAAGGATAACGTTCTACGAGTCAGAAGCTTGAACGTGGTAGGGAAACTAGAAAATCTGAAAAGGGAAATGCAAAGGCTCAATCTAGATATAGTAGTGGTCAGTGAAGTGAAGTGGAAGGAAGACAAGGATTTCTGGTCAGATGAGTATCGGGTAATATCAACAGCAGCAGAAAATGGTAAACAGGTGTAGGATTCGTTATGAATAGGAAGGTAGGGCAGAGGGTGTGTTACTGTGAACAGTTCAGTGACCGGGTTGTTCTAATCAGAATCGACAGCAGACCAACACCGACAACGATAGTTCAGGTATACATGCCGACGTCGCAAGCTGAAGATGAACAGATAGAGAAAGTGTCTGAGGATATTGAAAGGGTAATGCAGTATGTAAAGGGGGAAGAAAATCTAATAGTCATGGGCGACTGGAATGCAGTTGTAGGGGAAGGAGTAGAAGAAAAGGTTACAGGAGAATATGGGCTTGGGACAAGGAATGAAAGAGGAGAAAGACTAATTGAGTTCTGTAACAAGTTTCAGTTAATAATAGCGAATACCCTGTTCAAGAATCACAAGAGGAGGAGGTATACTTGGAAAAGGCCGGGAGATACGGGAAGATTTCAATTAGATTACATCATGGTCAGACAGAGATTCCGAAATCAGATACTGGATTGTAAGGCGTACCCAGGAGCAGATATAGACTCAGATCACAATATAGTAGTGATGAAGAGTAGGCTGAAGTTCAAGACATTAGTCAGAAAGAATCAACACGCAAAGAAGTGGGATACGGAAGTACTAAGGAATGACGAGATACGTTTGAAGTTCTCTAACGCTATAGATGCAGCAATAAGGAATAGCGCAGAGGGCAGTACAGTTGAAGAGGAATGGACATCTCTAAAAAGGGCCATCACAGAAGTTGGGAAGGAAAACATAGGTACAAAGAAGGTAGCCGCGAAGAAACCATGGGTAACAGAAGAAATACTTCAGTTGATTGATGAAAGGAGGAAGTAAAAACGTGTTCCGGGAAAATCAGGAATACAGAAATACAAGTCGCTGAGGAATGAAATAAATAGGAAGTGCAGGGAAGCTAAGACGAAATGGCTGCAGGAAAAATGTGAAGACATCGAAAAGATATGATTGTCGGAAGGACAGACTCAGCATACAGGAAAGTCAAAAAAAACTTTCGTGACATTAAAAGCAACGGTGGTAACATTAAGAGTGCAACAGGAATTCCACTGTTAAATGCAGAGGAGAGAGCAGATAGGTGGAAAGAATACATTGAAAGCCTCTATGAGGGTGAAGATTTGTCCGATGTCATAGAAGAAGAAACAGGAGTCGATTTAGAAGAGATAGGGGATCCAGTATTAGAATAGGAATTTAAAAGAGCTTTGGAGGACTTACGGTCAAATAAGGCAGAAGGGATAGATAACATTCCATCAGAATTTCTAAAATCATTGGGGGAAGTGGCAACAAAACGACTATTCACGTTGGTGTGTAGAATATATGAGTCTGGCGATATACCATCTGACTTTCGGAAAAGTAACATCCACACAATTCCGAAGACGGCAAGAGCTGACAAGTGCGAGAATTATCGCACAATCAGCTTAACAGCTCATGCATCGAAGCTGCTTACAAGAATAATATACAGAAGAATGGAAAAGAAAATTGAGAATGCGCTAGGTGACGATCAGTTTGGCTTTAGGAAAAGTAAAGTGACGAGAGAGGCAATTCTGAAGTTACAGCTATTAATGGAAGCAAGGCTAAAGAAAAATCAAGACACTTTCATAGGATTTGTCGACCTGGAAAAAGCGCTCGACAATATAAAATGGTGCAAGCTGTTCGAGATTCTGAAAAAAAGTAGGGGTAAGCTATAGGGAGAGACGGGTCATATACAATATGTATGACAACCAAGAGGGAATAATAAGAGTGGACGATCAAGAACGAAGTGCTCGTATTAAGAAGGGTGTAAGACAAGGCTGTAGCCTATCGCCCCTACTCTTCAATCTGTACATCGAGGAAGCAATGATGGAAATAAAAGAAAGGTTCAGGAGTGGAATAAAAATACAAGGTGAAAGGATATCAATGATACGATTCGCTGATGACATTGCTATCCTGAGTGAAAGTGAAGGAGAATTAAATGATCTGCTGAACGGAATGAACAGTCTAATGAGTACACAGTATGGTTTGAGAGTAAATCGGAGAAAGACGAAGGTAATGAGAAGTAGTAGAAATGAGAACAGCGAGAAACTTAACATCAGGATTGATGGTCACGAAGTCAATGAAGTTAAGGAATTCTGCTACCTAGGCAGTAAAATAACCAATGACGGACAGAGCAAGGAGGACACCAAAAGCAGACTAGCTATGGCAAAAAAGGCATTTCTGCCCAAGAGAAGTCTACTAATATCAAATACCTGCCTTAATTTGAGGAAGAAATGTCTGAGGATGTACGTCTGGAGTACAGCATTGTATGGTAGTGAAACATGGACTGTGGGAAAACCGGAACAGAAGAGAATCGAAGCATTTGAGATGTGGTGATATAGACGAATGTTGAAAATTAGGTGGACTGATAGGGTAAGGAATGAGGAGGTTGTACGCAGAATCGGAGAGGAAAGGAATATGTGGAAAACACTGATAAGGAGAAGGGACAGGATGATAGGACATCTGCTAAGACATGAGGGAATGACTTCCATGGTACTAGAGGGAGCTGTAGAGGGCAAAAACTGTAGAGGAAGACAGAGATTGGAATACGTCAAGCAAATAATTGAGGACGTAGGTTGCAAGTGCTACTCTGAGATGAGGAGGTTAGCACAGGAAAGGAATTCGTGGCGGGCTGCATCAAACCAGTCAGTAGACTGATGACCAAAAAAAAAAAAAAAGTTGGCACGAAGATGACACACCACTGCCAATGGCAGACTGGGGGGGGGGGGGGGGGGACCTGGACAGATGAGGGGAAAGAAAAAGGGGGAAGCAGAGGAAAAACGAAGTGAGGGTGAGGAGCCGATGGAGGGAGAGGACTCATGGGGGGGGGGGACAGACACGAGAGGGAGTGGGGAAAGGCAGAGGAGGGGAATGCAAAAGGACTTGGGGAAGAGAAGGGTGGCAGAGAGAGTGTAGGCAGGGAAAAAACAGGATGGAATGGGGGGGAGAGGGAGCCCAGGGAAAGGTCAGAGGAAGGGAGGGGGATGTGTGGATCAGAGTTGATAGGAGGGATAAATGGAGGGAGAGAGGGCATCATCCAGGAGGGGAAGTCGGTGGAAGGCACCTTGGGAAAGGAGATGAAGGGTGCAGAGGTGGGGGATGTGGGGGACGCAACGATGAAGGCGTAGCAGAGGGTGGGGGTTGGAGAGGAGAGGAGCAACCAGGGGATGAGGGGAATCAAGGCGGATATGTTCGAGGAAAAGGAGCAGATGGGGGAAGGGAGTCAGGTCATACAGGATCCGCATGGGGGACGGGACGCGTATGTTCGCGTAAGCAGGCAGAAAATTTATGTAGGGTGACAGGCGGAAGACGCTACAGAGTGTCCAACAAGTCTCACTGACTAAGCGAACTACACTTCTGGAAAAAAAAGGAAGAATTGTACACCCGGAAAGACGACGTCGATTTCGATCTGATGACGGCAAGTTGTGGGATAGAAGATGCTCTGATGATGGTTTCAGCGTCGTATTCCAACAGATAGCATAGTGGCATAGCTACCAGAGCGCCATCTGTGTCTACCCATTAACAGGGAATGCTCACAGCCAGAAGGCTCAGTGTGGAGCAAACGTGTGAAACAAGCAGGCAACCATACCACGGAGATGCACTCGTGCTTCCTACAGCCAACTGAGTGAGTTTGAATGGGGGCTTTCCGAGTGGCGGAATGGTCTTTCGGAGAATTATCACACAATTTGGATGTGCTGCGTCAGTTGTGCGACGATGCTGGTATCAGTGGTCACGTGAACGTTTTCATATCCGTAGAGGAGGTTCTGAACGGCCGCGCAGCACGGGACCCGCCACCGTATTGTAAGGGCAGCAGTGGAAAGATCGTACAGCTAGCACTGGCACATACACACCTCTAGCCTGTCTTCCACTCACGCCACACCATCGACGTGCATGGCTGGACTGCAGCCGTCAGAGGATCACTTGGAAGATGGAGTGGCGCGCCCTGGTCTTCAGCGATTAAAGCAGATCCTGCCTGCACAGCAAGTGATGGTCGTTTACTCGTACGATGTAGTCCTGGTGAGCACTGTCTCGTAGAGTGCATCCGTCCCAGTCACACTGGCGCCATCCCAGGTCTGGAGTGTGATAAGCTACGACTTTCGTTCGCCTTTGGTGCTTGTGGAGGGGACGATAACCAGCGCTCGGCATGTGCAGAATGTTTTTAGACCCGTTCTTGTGCCGTTCTTGAAACAGGAAGGTGATTTGTTGTTCTGGCAGCTCGCTCACACACTGCCCGTGAATCTCAACGTGCTCTGCAAGACGTGCAGCAACTTCCCTTGCCCTCACGATCTCTGGACTTGTCTCCAATGGATAACATGTGGGGTATCATGGGACAAAAAATGTCACGTGCGGCTTGTCAACCAACAACTCTTAGAGAACTACGTGAACAGGTCGAGCAAGCGTCGCATAACGTATCCCAGAACAGTATTCGCCATCTGTACGATCGACTGGATGTCAGAGTCAGCACCTACGTTTCCGCACGTAGAGGCTGCATCATGTACTGATATGAGTGTTTCAGCATGGGTCGATAACTGATACCTCAGAATCGCTTGTGCTATTTCTCTGTAAATGTAGTCAGGAAAAAAGTTTCAAACTACACTCCTGGAAATTGAAATAAGAACACCGTGAATTCATTGTCCCAGGAAGGGGAAACTTTATTGCCACATTCCTGGGGTCAGATACATCACATGATCACACTGACAGAACCACAGGCACATAGACACAGGCAACAGAGCATGCACAATGTCGGCACTAGTACAGTGTATATCCACCTTTCGCAGCAATGCAGGCTGCTATTCTCCCATGGAGACGATCGTAGAGATGCTGGATGTAGTCCTGTGGAACGGCTTGCTATGCCATTTCCACCTGGCGCCTCAGTTGGACCAGCGTTCGTGCTGGACGTGCAGACCGCGTGAGACGACGCTTCATCCAGTCCCAAACATGCTCAATGGGGGACAGATCCGGAAATCTTGCTGGCCAGGGTAGTTGACTTACACCTTCTAGAGCACGTTGGGTGGCACGGGATACATGCGGACGTGCATTGTCCTGTTGGAACAGCAAGTTCCCTTGCCGGTCTAGGAATGGTAGAACGATGGGTTCGATGACGGTTTGGATGTACCGTACACTATTCAGTGTCCCCTCGACGATCACCAGTGGTGTACGGCCAGTGTAGGAGATCGCTCCCCACACCATGATGCTGGGTGTTGGCCCTGTGTGCCTCGGTCGTATGCAGTCCTGATTGTGGCGCTCACCTGCACGGCGCCAAACACGCATACGACCATCATTGGCACCAAGGCAGAAGCGACTCTCATCGCTGAAGACGACACGTCTCCATTCGTCCCTTCATTCACGCCTGTCGCGACACCACTGGAGGCGGGCTGCACGATGTTGGGGCGTGAGCGGAAGACGACCTAACGGTGTGCGGGACAGTAGCCCAGCTTGATGGAGACGGTTGCGAATGGTCCTCGCCGATACCCCAGGAGCAACAGTGTCCCTAATTTGCTGGGAAGTGGCGGTGCGGTCCCCTACGGCACTGCGTAGGATCCTACGGTCTTGGCGTGCATCCGTGCGTCGCTGCGGTCCGGTCCCAGGTCGACGGGCACGTGCACCTTCCGCCGACCACTGGCGACAACATCGATGTACTGTGGAGACCTCACGCCCCACGTGTTGAGCAATTCGGCGGTACGTCCACCCGGCCTCCCGCATGCCCACTATACGCCCTCGCTCAAAGTCCGTCAACTGCACATACGGTTCACGTCCACGCTGTCGCGGCATGCTACCAGTGTTAAAGACTGCGATGGAGCTCCGTATGCCACGGCAAACTGGCTGACACTGACGGCGGCGGTGCACAAATGCTGCGCAGCTAGCGCCATTCGACGGCCAACACCGCGGTTCCTGGTGTGTCCGCTGTGCCGTGCGTGTGATCATTGCTTGTACAGCCCTCTCGCAGTGTCCGGAGCAAGTATGGTGGGTCTGACACACCGGTGTCAATGTGTTCTTTTTTCCATTTCCAGGAGTGTAGAAGAGATCAATTATACAGGGTGCTCCATTGATCGTGACGGGACCAAATATCTCACGAAATAAGTGTCAAACGAAAAAACTACAAAGCACGAAACTTGTCTAGCTTGAAGGGGGAAACCAGATGGCGCTATGGCTCTTCCGCTAGATGGCGCTGCCATAGGTCAAACGGATATCAACTGCATTTTTAAAAAATAGGAACCCCCATTTTTATGACGTATTCGCGTAGTACGTAAAGAAATATGAATGTTTTAGTTGGACCACTTTTTTCGCTTTGTGATAGATGGCGCTGTAATAGTCACAAACCAGCCGGTAGGAATCCCTCCATGACCTTTGCCAACTATCATCCCGGCGGGAGAAACACGGCGAGAGATGGGTCTTTAGCAAGGGAACTGAGGCGATGAATCCGATACCGATCCACAGATCGAAGGCGCAGCCGCAGCCGCAATGGCGGGTGCGAGGTCCAGCGTATGTTAGCGATGCAGACGGTTGCGCAATCACCAGGTAGCCGGGGAACTGCACACACGTTAACATAAACGCTCATGTGCGCTTTAAGCCCTGAGGAGGAGCGACAGGCGTGGAACAGCCTCTGTTAACATTAATGCATTTACAACGCCGGACAAATTGCATGCTGCGTACGTCAGACGTCGACATCGTCCTTCTGCAGGACGCACCTGTCGAGAGCTTCCCCGATCTCTATGAGTACGATTCACACGTTACGCGCACTATAAACGGCGGCAGCGGAACAGCGATACATCTGCGTGAAGGCATAGTAAGCGTGAAGGCAGAATGTGGAGTACCTGTCGTCAGCGCGAGGACTGCCGCTCACAGTGTTAGGAGTACGGATCGTTAACATATACGCACCGTCGGGGTTCGACAGAAGGCGCGATCAATTACGATTTTACGCAGAGGGGATTGCACCACTATTCTTAGGCAGCTACGAACATGTCTTATTTGGAGGCGACTTCAAAACCGTGCTCGCACCAAAGGATCAGCAGCTGCTGCAACTGGTACAGGACGTGACCTAATAGATACACTATGTGATCAAAAGTATCCGGACGCCCCCAAAAACAAACGTTTTTCATATTAAGTGCATTTTGCTGCCACCTATTGCCAGGTACACCATATCAGCGACTTCAGTATTCATTAGACATCATGAGAGAGCAGAATGGGGCGCTCCGCTGAACTCACGGACTTCGAACGTCGCCAGGTCATTCGGGTGTCAATTGTGTCATACGCCTGTACGCGAGATTTCCACACCCCTAAACATCCCTAGGTTCATTGTTTCCGATGTGATACAGAAGTGGAAACGTGAAGGGACACGTACAGCACAAAGGCTTAAAGACCGAGCTCGTCTATTGACTGACAGAGACCGCCTACAGTTGAAGAGGGTCGGAATGTGTAATAGGCAGACATCTATCCAGACCATCCCACAGAAATTCCAGACTGCATCAAGTTACACTGAAAGTACTGTGACAGGCGGTAGGTGAGAAAATTTGAATTTCATGGTCGAGCGGCTGCTCATAAGCCTTTCATCGCGTTGGTAAATGCCAAACGACGCCTCACTTGGTATAAGGAGCGTAAACATCGGACGATTAAAGTGGAAAAACGTTGTGTGGAGTGACGAATCACGGTACACAATGTGGCGATCCGATGTCTGGGTGTAGGTATGGCGAATGCCCGGTGAACGTCATCTGCCAGCATGTGTAGTGCCAACAGTAAAATTCGGAGGCGGTGGTGTTACGGTGTGGTCGTGTTTTTCATGGAGGGGCTTGCATCCCTTGTTGTTTTGCGTGGCACTATCACAGCACAGGCCTACATTGATGTTTTAAGCACCTTCTTGCTTCCCACTGTTGAAGAGCAATTCTGGGATGGCGATTGCATCTTTCAACACGATCGAGAACCTATACGTAATAGACGACCTGTGGCGGAGTGGTTACACGGCAATAACATCCCTGTAATGGACTGGTCTGCACAGAGTCCTGACCTGAGTCCTATAGAATACATTTGGGATGTTTTGGAACGCTGATTTCTCGCCAGGCCTCACCGATCGACATCGATAGCTCTCCTCAGTGCAGCATTCCGTGAAGAATGAGCTGCCATTCCCCAGGAAACCTTGCAGCACCTGATTGAACGTATACCTGCGAGAGTGGGAGCTGTCATCAAGGCTAAGGGTGGGCCAACACCGTATTGAATTCCAGCATTGCCGATGGAGGGCGCCACGAAATTGTAAGTCATTTTCAGCCAGGTGTCCGGATACTTTTGATCACATAGTGTACATGGGAGACGATGCATGGAGACAGAGGCGAGCACACATATGTCACAAATCACTCTGCCCTAGCGAGGTGGCACAGTACTTAGCACAATCGACTCTCATTCGGGAGGACGACGGTACAAACCCGCGTCCGGCCATCCTTATTTAGGTTTCCCGAGATTTTCCTAAATTGCTTCAGTCAAATCCGTGACATATTTTCCCCGAACGAAGACCAACGCAGTGGACTGGTTTCGGGGTCTAACGGTACAATACCTTTTCCGAGAGAACAGTACCAATGTGCTACATTTTTGGGCCTTACTGCTAGAACGTCACTCACTGATTATGCAAAATCCGAGATAGAGGACATCTTACGCAAATTTTTTAGGTAGGGCCTCGCTTGATCCCCCACCCCGTTGGGGTGTACCGGATAGAAGAATGTAATTCCTACATATGATTCTGAACGAGAAGGGACCAGGACAGTGGAGAGGATCCACTAACGTACGTGAAGACGTGCCCGGCACCAACACGAGGTACAAAGAAGCGGCGAGGAACGCGCCCACGAAGAGGGACGTGGTCCATTATTGTTTTGTACTGAAACAAACAGTTTATGAAACTTCCTAGCAGATTAAAACTGTGTGCCGGACCGAGACTCGAACTCGGGACCTTTGCCTTCCGCGGGCTGTGGCTAAGCCATGTCTCCGCAATATCCTTTCGTTCAGGAGTGCTAGTTCTGCAAGGTTCGCAGGAGAACTTCTGTAAAGTTTGGAAGGTAGGAGACGAGGTACTGGCAGAAGTGAAGCTGTGAGGACGGGGCGTGAGTCGTGCTTGGGTAGCTCAGTTGGTAGAGCGCTTGCCCGCGAAAGGCAAAGGGGGTTCGAGTCTCGGTCCGGCACACAGTTTTAATCTGCCAGGAAATTTCATATCAGCGCACACTCCGCTGCAGAGTGGAAATCTCATTCTAGAAACAGTTTATGTTAATTATTCGTCACAAAAAAGGAAAGGAAAGGAAAGCAGAAGGTTCCAGGATCGAATTCCGCTCGATCAGACATTTTCACTCACCGTCGCTGATTCCGTCTGCAGCCCGCATCTCGTGGTCGTGCGGTAGCGTTCTCGCTTCCCACGCACGGGTTCCCGGGTTCGATTCCCGGCGGGGTCAGGGATTTTCTCTGCCTCGTGATGGCTGGGTGTTGTGTGATGTCCTTAGGTTAGTTAGGTTTAAGTAGTTCTAAGTTCTAGGGGACTGATGACCATAGATGTTAAGTCCCATAGTGCTCAGAGCCATTTGATTCCGTCTGCAGCTGAAATCAACAGTTCATTTCCTTTTTCCCCATCCACCTTCAGTTTACAAGGAATGAGGAGTATTTGACACATCGCGACAACATCGCATTTGCTGCATCTGACTATAACGAGTAGTGAGATGAAAAGGTCCATCGTCCGTCAACTCTACTGGCCTAATTATTGAGTAATATCTATGGCAGATCAAATCAGCGCTGAGAATACAGCCCTATTGGTATTGTTGGTCTTTCCATGTATTATTCGTTATTATTCCTTAAGTCAGTTTGTTTATTGTGATTTGCGTATATTAACTTCCGTTATCAATTTGAATTCGTCCAGTGTGGGCCTATTAGCAGTTTAAAAAAGAATGGCGTAATCGGTATCACTGTGAGCGCAGAACACGATTGTGCCGCGAGCAGTAATCTAAGACTTACTCGCTATTTGGTTTCCAGTCAGACTGTGAGCGGGTCTTTTGGGACAGTGACAAAGACCCTCTTAAAGGTCGCGTTTTCCTCGTTTTGTATACGGAATTCTTATCTGTGATAGTGGTTCCCGTTACCACCATGATCATAAGGAACCCTTATGAAGGACACATGTATATGAAGCTTTTTCCACACAAATGTGCGGAAGATAAAGTGACAACACTTTTCACTGTGACACAAATAAGAGGTAGCTTCGAAATGATCAAGGGGCGAAATAAGTTAATAGGAAAAGATGAAATAAAGTGTTTATTTGAAAAATAAAATCATGCTACGCATTACAGTGACTTCTCTCAAGATATTTGCAGCGACTGTGGACGCATGTATGAAAAATGCTACTGACTCGACGCTTCCAGGCTACTTCTCCAGAGGCATCTGGCACCAGATGTCTCCGAACAGGTCATGCAGTTTTCGTATATTGCGTCTCAGATGTGTCCTGCCAGGTTCAGATCAAGCCAATTTTCTGACCAAGATGTCAACGTGACTTCACTATCTTGCTACTCAAACCACTGTAACACAGTTCTGAACTTGTGACACGCGCAGTGCTGTAGTATGTTTCTGGCATTCGGGGTTTTAACCTCTGCTGTTATATTGCGCTTGCGCGTTCAAATTCTGTAACCTGCGGAATCCACCGGTCCGAGATCTGCTTTATACTGCTCGAGTGCATTTGGTCCCCACCTATAAATTCTCTTCTGTGCCATGTAGTACAACGGATGCACCCAGCACTCTGCACACAGTATAAAGTCGGTAGGAACTAACACCGACTGATGCGGAGCAGTCGTGAGCACACTGGACTCGCATTCGGGAGGGCCACGGTTCAGATCGGCGTCCGGCCATCCCGATTTAGTTTTACATGCTTCTGGCAAATGCAGGGATGGTTCGTTTGAAAGGGCACGGTCGACTTTCTTCCCTAATCTGATGGGAACAATGACCTCGCAGTTTGGTCCCTCCCCCAAATCAACCAACCAGGAACTGATAGAAGCACCAAGTCGTGACCAGATTCCCTAACTGATGTGAACAAAACTAAATCGGGATTAGACTGCTTTTATTACCAATTTCAAACACCACCGACAAACAATTTTGACATACTTTTCGAAAGCACTGTTTATATCTTACGCTAATTATTTGCACTAAAACGGCTACGCCACGAATTGTCCCTGAATAGGGAAAACTGACGTCAGTGGATCACGGTAAATGATACAAAACATCTCACCAGTGCCGTGCACGACTATATTCAAATCCATCCGCCAGCTCACGAGTATTAATAACGGGACAGTTCTCTTTGAACACATGAAAAATAGGGGGCTACCGTATTTTTTTCAAATAAAATAAAATATAATGCTAAATATGGTGATATAATTTTATCTCTTACACTTTTGGCTTTAAGAAATAATTTTTGTGTCCATATACACTCCTGGAAATTGAAATAAGAACACCGTGAATTCATTGTCCCAGGAAGGGGAAACTTTATTGACACATTCCTGGGGTCAGATACATCACATGATCACACTGACAGAACCACAGGCACATAGACACAGGCAACAGAGCATGCACAATGTCGGCACTAGTACAGTGTATATCCTCCTTTCGCAGCAATGCAGGCTGCTATTCTCCCATGGAGACGATCGTAGAGATGCTGGATGTAGTCCTGTGGAACGGCTTGCCATGCCATTTCCACCTGGCGCCTCAGTTGGACCAGCGTTCGTGCTGGACGTGCAGACCGCGTGAGACGACGCTTCATCCAGTCCCAAACATGCTCAATGGGGGACAGATCCGGAGATCTTGCTGGCCAGGGTAGTTGACTTACACCTTCTAGAGCACGTTGCGTGGCACGGGACACATGCGGACGTGCATTGTCCTGTTGGAACAGCAAGTTCCCTTGCTGGTCTAGGAATGGTAGAACGATGGGTTCGATGACGGTTTGGATGTACCGTGCACTATTCAGTGTCCCCTCGACGATCACCAGTGGTGTACGGCCAGTGTAGGAGATCGCTCCCCACACCATGATGCCGGGTGTTGGCCCTGTGTGCCTCGGTCGTATGCAGTCCTGATTGTGGCGCTCACCTGCACGGCGCCAAACACGCATACGACCATCATTGGCACCAAGGCAGAAGCGACTCTCATCGCTGAAGACGACACGTCTCCATTCGTCCCTCCATTCACGCCTGTCGCGACACCACTGGAGGCGGGCTGCACGATGTTGGGGCATGAGCGGAAGACGGCCTAACGGTGTGCGGGACCGTAGCCCAGCTTCATGGAGACGGTTGCGAATGGTCCTCGCCGATACCCCAGGAGCAACAGTGTCCCTAATTTGCTGGGAAGTGGCGGTGCGGTCCCCTACGGCACTGCGTAGGATCCTACGGTCTTGGCGTGCATCCGTGCGTCGCTGCGGTCCGGTCCCAGGTCGACGGGCACGTGCACCTTCCGCCGACCACTGGCGACAACATCGATGTACTGTGGAGACCTCACGCCCCACGTGTTGAGCAATTCGGCGGTACGTCCACCCGGCCTCCCGCATGCCCACTATACGCCCTCGCTCAAAGTCCGTCAACTGCACATACGGTTCACGTCCACGCTGTCGCGGCATGCTACCAGTGTTAAAGACTGCGATGGAGCTCCGTATGCCACGGCAAACTGGCTGACACTGACGGCGGCGGTGCACAAATGCTGCGCAGCTAGCGCCATTCGACGGCCAACACCGCGGTTCCTGGTGTGTCCGCTGTGCCGTGCGTGTGATCATTGCTTGTACAGCCCTCTCGCAGTGTCCGGAGCAAGTATGGTGGGTCTGACACACCGGTGTCAATGTGTTCTTTTTTCCATTTCCAGGAGTGTATTATTGCATTTATAAGCAAAAAAAAATTTTATAAGTGATTGTAAATATATTTTCTATCAGAATGCGTAGGATAATTGAAAAGTACTGCGTTCCAACAAAATGGTGACGTGTTGAAATTAATGTCATTTTCTTCGCCATAAAATCGAGGCAAAAAAGCGCACAAAAATATACTTTTAAAGATATCACAAAACGGCTACGTACTTGACAGAGAATTCAATTTAAAATGCCAGCGTCAAATTCCGATCAAAGTGGTATGTACCGTTCTGAAGTTATGTTTCCCGCCAATTCGAAAAATACGGTTTCGAGAAAAATCCATTTAAAGTTTTGGGTTACATTTTTTGTAATTACGTTGAAAATATCTCCCGTTAGCTATCTCTGGACCATATAGCAAAGACCCCAAAGGAAGTCCTCCCCAGTACTCTTCGTGGCCATGGTGGTCTTGTGGGCGGGTCTCTTTGCTAGCTTTTGTCATCTGTCGATGCGCTTTTTGTCCTCTTTTGTGCAGAAGTTGTAACAGGCTGGTCCGATCTCAAATTCGAGCCCTTTTATAGTGCCCATAATGCCTCTTAGGCGGTTGGCCTCTGTGGCCGAGCGGTTCTAGGCGCTTCAGTCTGGAACCGCGCGACCGCTTCGGTCGCAGGTTCGAAACCTGCCTCGGGCATGGATGTGTGTGATGTCCTTAGGTTAGATAGGTTTAAGTAGTTTAAGTTCGAGGGGACTGATGACCTCAGAAGTTAAGTCCCATAGTGCTCAGAGCCATTTGAACCAGTTGAGCCTCTTAGGCCGTCGTCAAAATTACACACCGACTATTTTTTTTTACCGCTGTGAATGATTTTCGGAGGCGTTTTTTCACAGATCGCCTTGTAACTCGATAACGGAGTTTCTGACTACAATAAAGTAGACATCCGAGTGAGCATTTTAAGCCAGCAAAAAACTCGGTATTTTGAAATTTTCAAAGAGGACTACCATCGTCTCCAGATTGTCTCGCACAACAAATGTGGATGCCGGTCAAGCAGCTGCCGGCACCTTTTTCCACGCTACTTTAGCCTTAAAAGTCAGTTTATCTGCGGCTTTGAAAAAGTGATTAATCTTACAATGTGGCCTGGTGGGCGGAAAGCCCTCTTTGACTTTATGTCTTGAACTGAGGAGCTTGTTTTAATAGAAAACAGGACATACACAATTTATATGCAGGGCTTCGTTTCATTGACTCAATTTTTTGGCGGACATCAGTATTTTTTAGGTGTGCAGTGCTGCCTGAACCGAATGCCGGACATTTGCCACGCCGGACATATGCCACGCCGGACATTACCACACTCGCCACTTCGCCAGGTAGCTTGAGTAGCGATCCCTCAGGTAAGGGACGCCCTCCCTCGTACTTCTTCTGTCGTCTTTCAGACCGCCGTCTCCACATCTTACTCGATACAGCCAGGGACCTTCTTCTTCGACATCTTGGCGAAATACAGAGCTTCTTTTCCGAAATCGAAATATTTATAACTTTTCGGAAACGAAAGCAATACCGACGATTATGTCAGTATGTAATTAGTTCTGTCAAGTATAAATATAGATCCCCCTGTCTGTACGCTAGCTTCCTTTCACGCTTACTGATTGCGATAGAAACAGTCCATCGCCACGGGAGCAGCAAGAAAGGAACGATGTAAAGAGAATCATTTCTTTTTTATCACTGCATTTGTGCCTACTTTAATTACTACAACTGCATGCCCAAAAGACAATAAGGAAAGAAGAAATGGGTATGTCTGAAATGGGAATGTTTGAAAAGAAGAACGACATACTCCATATTAATTTACTCTCTAAAATCCGATATCCCTTGGGGCAAAACATTAGATAGTAAAGTGTAGCGGGACAATGTACAAAACATGATTGAAAATACGTTCACTAAATAGAGATAAGAACATCTATGATTGACATGTCATTTAAAGTCGACGTACAATTTTAAAATGTTAGAAATAAGGAAATGAAGTAATACAGAGTGCTATGCTTGTAACGTACGTTGTTGTTCCACATTGTTTAGCTCTGGTATTTACAGGGTCACAGAGGAGGCATCCTAGGTTTTGGAGGGAAAATCCGTAGTTGTAATGATCTGATCTGCACTACAACAGAAACAAGAAGCACAACTTAAGGAAAAGTAATGTAATGTGTGTTCCAGCTCACAAGTAACATTGAAGCAGATAGTTCCTGTGACTTAGTATGGGCAGAGGTTATGTTCGAGAACTGGAATAAATTAATAACTGGCTCCTTTTACCGACCCCCGGTCTCAGATGAAACAGTTGCTGAACAGTTCAAAGAAAACTTGAGTCTCATTACAAATAGGTACCCTGTTGTTGTTGTGGTCTTCAGTCCTGAGACTGGTTTGATGCAGCTCTCCATGCTACTCTATTCTGTGCAAGCTTCTTCATCTCCCAGTACCTACTGCACCCTACATCCTTCTGAATCTGCTTAGTGTATTGATCTCTTGGTCTCCCTCTACGATTTTTACCCTCCACGCTGCCCTCCAATGCTAAATTTGTGATCCCTTGATGCCTCAAAACATGTCCTACCAACCAATCCCTTCTTCTAGTCAAGTTGTGCCACAAACTTCTCTTCTCCCCAAACCTATTCAATACCTCCTCATTAGTTACGTGATCTACCCACCTTATCCTCAGCATTCTTCTGTAGCACCACATTTCGAAAGCTTCTATTCTCTTCTTGTCCAAACTGGTTATCGTCCATGTTTCACTTCCATACATGGCTACACTCCATACAAATACTTTCAGAAACGACTTCCTGACACTTAAATCTATACTCGATTTTAACAAATTTCTCTTCTTCAGAAACGCTTTCCTTGCCATTGCCAGTCTACATTTTATATCCTCTCTACTTCGACCATCATCAGTTATTTTACTCCCTAAATAGCAAAACTCCTTTACTACTTTAAGTGTCTCATTTCCTAATCTAATCCCCTCCGCATCACCCGATTTAATTTGACTACATTCCATTATCCTCGTTGTGTTTTTGTTGATGTTCATCTTATATCCTCCTTTCAAGACACTGTCCATTCCGTTCAACTGCTATTCCAAGTCTTTTGCTGTCTCTGACAGAATTACAATGTCATCGGCGAACCTCAAAGAATTTACTTCTTCTCCATGGATTTTAATACCTACTCCGAATTTTTCTTTTGTTTCCTTTACTGCTTGCTCAATATACAGATTGAATAACATCGGGGAGAGGCTACAACCCTGTCTTACTCCTTTCCCAACCACTGCTTCCCTTTCATGCCCCTCGACTCTTATAACTGCCATCTGGTTTCTGTACAAATTGTAAATAGCCTTTCGCTACCTGTATTTTACCCCTGCCACCTTCAGAATTTGAAAGAGAGTATTCCAGTTAACGTTGTCAAAAGCTTTCTCTAAGTCTACAAATGCTAGAAACGTAGGTTTGCCTTTTCTTAATATTTCTTCTAAGATAAGTCGTAAGGTTAGTATTGTCTCACGTGTTCCAACATTTCTACGGAATCCAAACTGATCTTACCCGAGGTCCGCTTCTACCAGTTTTTCCATTCGTCTGTAAAGAATTCGCGTTAGTATTTTGCAGCTGTGACTTATTAAACTGATAGTTCGGTAATTTTCACATCTGTCAACACCTGCTTTCTTTGGTATTGGAATTATTATATTCTTCTTGAAGTCTGTGGGTATTTCGCCTGTCTCATACATCTTGCTCACCAGATGGTAGAGTTTTGTCATGACTGGCTCTCCCAAGGCCATCAGTAGTTCTAATGGAATGTTGTCTACTCCCGGGGCCTTGTTTCGACTCAGGTCTTTCAGTGCTCTGTCAAACGCTTCACGCAATAGGTACCCTACTCATACAATTATAGTTGGCAGTAACTTCAATCTACCTTCCGTATGTTGACAAAAATACATTTTCAGACCCTATTGTAGATAGAAAACAACTTCCGTAATTGTTCTAAATTCTTTTTTTAAAATTATTTAGAACAGTTTACGAGGCCATTCAAATTGTAAATGTTTACGAAAACACACTTGACCTCTTAGCCACAAATAATGCTGACCATCACGACGGATACAGGGATTAGTGAACACACAGCCGTAGCGAGGCTCAATTTCGCAACAAAGAAAATCACCAAAACTAAACGCGAAATATATCTATTTATGAAGGCACCTGAAAATTCGGTTGACGTCTTTCTACGAGACAGTCTCCAATCCTTCCAAACTATGTAAGTGGAGACCATATGTGGCTTAAGTTCAAAGAAATAGTATCAACAGCACTCGAGAGATTCATACCACATAAATTAATAAGATACGGAACTGATCCCCCATATTAAACAATACACGACAGAAAGCTGCTGCAGGAACACCGAAAAAGGCACGTGTAATTTAGACGAACGCAAAATCTCCAATATTGGCGAAGTTTTACTGAGGCTCGAAATTTGGTGCGGATTTCAATGCGAGATGCATTTAATAGTTTCCACAACCAAAATCTCTATAGAAATGTGACGGAAAATCCAAAGAGATTCTGGTCCTATGTTAAGTAAACCAGTGGAAAGGCTCAGTAAGTACCTTTACTGCGCGACAGCGACAGTAATGTTACTGATGACAGTGCCACTAAAGTGAAGTTACTAAATGCGGGTGAGGAAGAGGAGGAGGAGGAGGAGGAGGGGGAGACTAGGGACCCAACCCTTCGGAGCAGGTAAAATCGTGGCAAATGTCCGCACACCGACTCAACAAGTCGCTGGAGGTCATCTGAAGAAATGCTGAACCATGCTGCATCTACAGCTATCCATAATTTTGAAAGTGTTACTTGTGCAGAATTTCGTGCACAACTGACCTCTCGAATATGTCCCATAAATGTTCGACGGGTTCCATGTCGGGCGATCCTAGTGGCCAAATCATTCGCTCGAAATGTGCAGAATGTTCTTCAAACGAGTCGCGAGCAATTGTGGCCTGGTGACATGGCGCATTGTCATCAATAAAAATTCCATCATCTTTTGGGAACATGAAGTTCATGAATGGCTGCAAATGGTCTCCAAGTAGCTGAACATAACCAGGACCCAATCAATTTGCTGTAAAAACAGTCCACACAATTATGGAGCCACTACCAGCTTGTACAGTGCCTTGTTCACAACTTGAGCCCACGACTTCGTGGGGTCTACGCCACACTGGAACCCTACCATCAGCTGTCACCGACTGAAATCGAGACTCATCCGACCGCGCCACGGATTTCCAGCCTTCTAGTGTCCAACCGATATGGTCATGAGCCCAGGAGAGGCGCTGGAGGCCATGTGCTGTTAGCAAAAGCACTCGCTCCGGTCGTCTACTGCCATAGGCCATTAACGTCGAAGTTCGCTACACTGTCCTAACAGAAACGTTGCTCATGCGCCCCACACTGCTTTGTGCGGTTATTTCACGCAGTGTTGCATGTCTATAAGCACTGTCAACTCTATGCAAACGGCGCTGCTCTCAGTCGTTACGTGATGCCCGTCGGCCACTGAATTGTCCGTGGTGAGAGGTAATGCCTGAAATTTGGTATTCTCGGGGCACTCTTGACGTTGTGAACTTCCGAATATTGAACTGCCTAACGATTTGCGATATCTAATGTCCCATGGGTCTAGCTCCAACTACTATTCCGCGTTCAGAGTCTGTTAATACCCGCGTGCAGCCACAATCACGCCGGAAACCTTCTCACAAGAATCACCGCAGTATAAACGACAGGTGCGCCAGTGAACTGCTGTTTCATACCTCGTGTATGCTGTACTACGGCCACTCCCTCCGGAGGTTCGAGTCCTCCCTCGGGCATGAGTGTGTGTGCTGTTCTTAGAATAAGTTAGTTTAATTAGTGTGTAAGTCTAGGGACCGATGACCTCAGCAGTTTGGATCCTTAGAAATTCACACCCAACTTTCTATACTAGCGCCATCTGTATATGTGCATATTGCTATCCCCAGACTACGAGGGCAGTTCAATAAGTAATGCAACACATTTTTTTTCTCGGCCAATTTTGGTTGAAAAAACCGGAAATTTCTTGTGGAATATTTTCAAACATTCCCGCTTCGTCTCGTATAGTTTCATTGACTTCCGACAGGTGGCAGCGCTGTACGGAGCTGTTAAAATGGCGTCTGTAACGGATGTGCGTTGCAAACAACGGGCAGTGATCGAGTTTCTTTTGGCGGAAAACCAGGGCATCTCAGATATTCATAGGCGCTTGCAGAATGTCTACGGTGATCTGGCAGTGGACAAAAGCACGGTGAGTCGTTGGGCAAAGCGTGTGTCATCATCGCCGCAAGGTCAAGCAAGAATGTCTGATCTCCCGCGTGCGGGCCGGCCGTGCACAGCTGTGACTCCTGCAATGGCGGAGCGTGCGAACACACTCGTTCGAGATGATCGACGGATCACCATCAAACAACTCAGTGCTCAACTTGACATCTCTGTTGGTAGTGCTGTCACAATTGTTCACCAGTTGGGATATTCAAAGGTTTGTTCCCGCTGGGTCCCTCGTTGTCTAACCGAACACCATAAAGAGCAAAGGAGAACCATCTGTGCGGAATTGCTTGCTCGTCATGTGGCTGAGGGTGACAATTTCTTGTCAAAGATTGTTACAGGCGATGAAACATGGGTTCATCACTTCGAACCTGAAACAAAACGGCAATCAATGGAGTGGCGCCACACCCACTCCCCTACCAAGAAAAAGTTTAAAGCCATACCCTCAGCCAGTAAAGTCATGGTTACAGTCTTCTGGGACGCTGAAGGGGTTATTCTGTTCGATGTCCTTCCCCATGGTCAAACGATCAACTCTGAAGTGTATTGTGCTACTCTTCAGAAATTGAAGAAACGACTTCAGCGTGTTCGTAGGCACAAAAATCAGAACGAACTTCTCCTTCTTCATGACAACGCAAGACCTCACACAAGTCTTCGCACCCGAGAGGAGCTCACAAAACTTCAGTGGACTGTTCTTCCTCATGCACCCTACAGCCCCGATCTCGCACCGTCGGATTTCCATATGTTTGGCCCAATGAAGGACGCAATCCGTGGGAGGCACTACGCGGATGATGAAGAAGTTATTGATGCAGTACGACGTTGGCTCCGACATCGACCAGTGGAATGGTACCGTGCAGGCATACAGGCCCTCATTTCAAGATGGCGTAAGGCCGTAGCATTGAATGGAGATTACGTTGAAAAATAGTGTTGTGTAGCTAAAAGATTGGGGAATAACCTGGTGTATTTCAATGCTGAATAAAACAACCCCTGTTTCAAAAAAAAAATGTGTTGCATTACTTATCGAACTGCCCTCGTATTTTTCACCTCAGTCTGTTCCACTTTTCGTCCTCATAGTTATTTTTAACTAAGCGATAATTCCTTCACTTTCCACTTGCAGATCACACTGTTCTTTAAAAATACTTATTACTCACAAAGAAGTTGTAAGGTGCACTACTCTGACAGTTCCGAAAAAATCGCAAGATAAGTTTTACGGGTCTATTATGTGGCTAATGTAACTGTGCGAAGGTAATATAATGAAAAAAAAAACACGTGCATTTTCATGAGGTTGTAGTGAATTTCTCATATCTGTTTACTGTTTGTAATTAAATTTTCAAGGACGAAGGGCAGGCTTCGAAAGCCCAAGTCAAACTTCGATAAATAATGATGTGAAATTACTATGAAATGAATACCCCCAGATGCATACAAGCGTTGATACAAGTCAACGGGGACAGCTGAAAATGTGTGCCCCGACCGGGAATCGAATGCGGGATCTCCTGCTTACATGGCAGACACTCTATCCAGCTGTTTTTTTCTGTTTTCATTTTGTTCGCTTTCGTTCGTTGCATCTGCTCGGAGCGGACGTCATAAGACACCCGTTTAAGTTCATCGTTGGTTCTGACCGAACACGCTGAGCTACCGTGCCGGGAACCATCTGAGCCACCGAGGACACAACAGGATAGTGCGACTGCACGGACTTATCTCTGGTACGCCTCCCATGAGGCCCACATTCGCAACTTACTGTCCCCCACTATATTCATAGTGCCCCTGCCCATCATACTCATTACTCGCGGCTTTACTGCCGATTCCCGTAAGAGTTCGGGCACTGTTTGTGCATCCGCACTGAAGAAGATGGTCAAATGGCCGGTGAGCCGTAACTATATAAAGATGGTATCTGTTCTTTCGGACACGTCCGAAAGATACCATCTTCTTCTGAGGGGAAAGGACCTGGGCTCTGATCACTACCTGTCCAAAATAAAAATCAAGATAACACCGGCTGGAAAAAAGAAAAAAAGAACCAACCGGTTGAGACGAACCCACGACCAAGCAAAAATACAAAACAACACACAATACGCAATGAAAACAAACACAGTCCAATCAGACACGGAACTGGAAGAACTGACAGAGAAGTTGAAAACAATAGCCGCAGAAATAGCACAACCCGAAAAGAGAAAAAAACACCAGTGGTGGGACAGAGTGTGTGAGGAGGCAGTCGACAAGAGGCATGAAGCGTGGAAGAAATTCCAAAATAACAAAACTGACGAAAATTTTGCAACGCTGACCCAACAAAGGAAAATAACTCAAAGAACGTTAAGAAATAGCAAAAGAAAGTATCATCACGGACTGCTGGACCAAATAGAAGATAGCTTTGCCAAAAACAACTCACGGCAATACTATAGAACATTTAGGGAAAAAACCAAAACCTTTACACCACCAACCCTCATGCTCAAAAACAAAGAAGGAGTAACGGCACACAACGATGAAGAAAATGCCAATATTATGGCGGAAAGCTTCCGAAATCTTCTGAACTGCGAAGACCCGATCAATATACTCGACATAAATACTAACACAGAAGTCAGGACACCGGAAGAGAACATACAAGCACCATCAATATCAGAAGTGGAAATAGCAATTAAACAATTAAAAAACAACAAAGCTAGCGGAGAAGACCAACTAACGGCAGAGCTATGGAAGTACGCCGGAGAAAACGCAGTGGCCAGCCTCCACAAGAACATTCAAAAGATCTGGAAAGAGGAGAAATTACCGACAAGATGGACAACAGCGATAATATGTCCCATCCACAAAAAAGGGAGTAAGACAGACCCAGGCAATTATAGAGGGATCTCCCTACTGGACTGTACGTACAAGATTCTCTCCAAAATAATTTATAACAGGGTCAGAGACCAACTAGAAAAAGAACTGGGAGAGTATCAGGCGGGATTTAGACCGGGAAGAAGCTGCCCAGAACAAATATTAAACCTAAAGCTAATCATCGACTACTACAAATCAAGAAACAAACAACTAGTGATCTCTTTCATCGATTTCCAAAAAGCCTACGACAGCATACATAGAGAATCTTTGAAGAAGATACTGAGAAATTTAGGCTTACACCCCAAACTGATCAAAATGATTGGGCTTACACTGGAGAACACAACCTCTAAAGTCAAATTCAGAGGAGCAACCTCAGACGCGTTCGAAATTAAAACAGGATTAAGACAGGGGGACGGGCTGTCCCCAATTCTGTTTAACTGTGCACTGGAATATCTGATGAGAGAATGGAGGAAGATTAATCCAGAACTAATAAAAGTAGGAACAAAAATCAAAGTAAACTGTTTAGGTTTTGCGGACGACTTAGCGCTATTAGCAAACAACATAAAAGAGGCAAGAACGCAAATTGAGACACTAGAAGAGATAGCTGGGAAAATTGGACTAAAAATCTCGTTCCAAAAGACCAAAATCATGGTCAGGGATCCTCTCTGCGTTGATCACATATCAATTTTCAACACTAAAGTAGAACTGGTGAAAAAATTCAAGTATCTAGGGGAAACAATAACACACAACAATAACGAGAAAATAAACTGGAAAGAAAGAACTGACAAACTGAAGAAGTCTCTATTCACAACTCAGAACATATACAATAAGAGATGCCTATCAACAAAAACCAAAATCAGACATTACCAGACGGTGATTCTCCCGGAAATACAATACGCATGCGAGACAATCTCCGGACCGTACAAAATAGGAGAGATAGAAGCAATAGAAAAAATAGAAAGAAGGATAGTAAGAAAGTGTATAAACAAGAAGAACCTAGTGGAAGGCCAATGGAGAATAATCCCAAACGAAACCGTCTACAAAACAATCACTCCACTAACAGAATTCTTCAGAAGGAAAAGGATATCATTCCTGGGACACATACTGAGAACGGAAGACACTAGACTAGCTAAACGACTGATCGACTTTTATTGGAATAAAAAAATCAAGTCAAACTGGGTGAGAGAAGTGCAGAAGGACATGGAAGAACTAGGAATCTCGAAGGAGGATCTTGTAACAAAATCACAGAAATACAGCGAATGGGTAAAAACAAACACAATAACACTCACGCACAAACCAAGGCAGAGACGAAATGTGGTGTATTCAGAGGAGGAAAGAAAACGAAGATCGGAACGGCTCAAAAAAATATGGGCTAAGAAGAAAGAAGAAACAGCCAAACAAATGAAACGGCTAAGGACGACTACAAGATTTGAACTAAAGTGATCCAATAGGGTCGTAAAAGCAATAATAATAAAAATAATGATGTGCATGACATTATTCAAAATGGTTCAAATGGCTCTGAGCACGATGGGACTTAACATCTGAAGTCATCAGTCCGTCCGCAGCTCGTGGGCGTGCGGTAGCGTTCTCGCTTCCCACGCCCGGGTTCCCGGGTTCGATTCCCGGCGGGGTCAGGGATTTTCTCTGCCTCGTGATGACTGGGTGTTGTGTGCTGTCCTTAGGTTAGTTAGGTTTAAGTAGTTCTAAGTTCTAGGGGACTGATGACCATAGATGTTAAGTCCCATAGTGCTCAGAGCCACTAAGCCACTAAGCATGTCATCAGTCCCCTAGAACTTAGAACTACTTAAACCTAACTAACCTAATGACATCACACACATCCAAACCCGAGACAGGATTCGAACTCGTGACCGTAGCCGGCATGACATTATTCAAAATCTGTAGTATAGTAAGTCACATTGTGCCAGACCACAAGAGTAGTGTTTAATTACTCGTCGGATGTGGTCTCGACATCACACGTTGCGGGATGGTATTTGTCATACAGACATGAAAAACATATACTGAAACTTCAGGCAAATATATGTGTTCTTTATAATTATTTCCTCTGCAATGTCACATAAATTTGATAATATGACCAGTGATGAAAAAAATTAATAGTTAATTTTGAATGGGAGTCGAACCATCGGCTCATACACCTTCGTCTTACGCAGTTCGAACGCTAATCACCTGACCAGCATGAAGTCTACCGTCCAGCACCTACGCACAGACAGATAAGTCACATAATAGACGCGTGAAATTTCTCTTACGATTTTCTCGAAATTGCCAGAGTACTGGATCTTCCTACTTACGCATCATATTGTTTTAATGGTCTACTAAATGTGTACAAAGGTTGAAGTAAATCTGTGATTCCAATATCGTGGCCTCCCGCAGTCAGTTAAAACATATTTCGTCGATCTGCTTCACGACCAAAGATATTGCTGTTGAAAGGTAGTCGTGTTGCAATGAAATTAATATGGCATTGTGGAAAAAGTGCCACTTTCCTTTAATAAATTGTAAGTAGGCTGTTTAGGTTTTTATGTTGGTAACGATACGTAGCGCTCTGTATGAAAATCACTGGCTGTGCTGTGTGCAGTCTGTGGCTGGTTGGCATTGTTGGAATATTTGCTATTGTTGTGTTGGACAGTTGGATGTGAGCCGCCAGCTGTGGTGGATGTGGAGACAGAGATGCTAGAGTTTTGAGAGGTCACTATAAGCGGACGATCTGGACGTGTGTCCGCCAGAAAAAGGAAATTTGTAAAGATGGATGTCATGAATTGATATATTCGACATCTCCACGGTACGATACGAAATGGGGCGATCACGTAAATTCACTATCTGAGAAGCCGAATGGAAGACTTTCTTACTAGGGAACAATCCTCTTTTCCTTTTTTTTTCGTAGCAAGATATTTTGAAACGTCCCCTTAGAAACTTATGTATTACTGTGCTGGTAAACATCTTACGTTATTTGTTTTTCAAACAGCTGAGCAAAACCGAACGTACTCAGACAGTTCTCTCTTTACTGATTCTGATCGTCACTAAACTGACACAATATTTTTAACGCAACGCAATCTGACTTTCAATAGTCCCCACAAATGAATGGCCCTGAGTAACAATAACCTATACCTTTTATGAATCACTTACCTCACAAAAATCTTCGTTACTCGAACTACTGCAATACAGCGAGCGCCAATACTGCCGCTAAATAAAAGATTCTAACTACTGAAGGCACTAACTACTGATAGACATAGTTAGCAAACGAAAGATTTTGATAGAGAACAAACGTATTTACCTTAATAATGTTCAAAAACAATTTTATATATATATATATATATATATATATATATATATATATATATATATATATATATATATATATATACCTTAATAATGTTCAAAAGACATCATATCAATCTTTTGTTTAGCTGGTAGTATTGGCGCTCGCTATATTGCAGTAGTTCGAGTAACGAAGATTTTTGTGAGGTAAGTGATTCATAAAAAGGTATAGGTTATTGTTAGTCAGGGCCAGAGAAATGTCTGAGTACGTTCAGTTTTGCTCAGCTGTTTGAAAAACAAATAATGTAAGAGGTTTACCAGCACAGTAATGCCGTTCGGAGTGGCCGGGCGGTTCTAGGCACTACAGTTTGGAACCGCGCGACCGCTACGGTCGCAGGTTCGAATCCTGCCTCGGGCGTGGATATGTGTGATGTGCTTAGGATGGTTCAAATGGCTCTGAGCACTATGCGACTGAACTTCTGAGGTCATTAGTCACCTAGAACTTAGAACTAATTAAACCTAACTGGACATCACACACATCCATGCCCGAGGCAGGATTCGAAGCTGCGACCGTAGCAGTCCCGCGGGATGTCCTTAGGTTAGTTAGGTGTAAGTAGTTCTAAGTTCTAGGGGACTGATGACCTCAGAAGTTAAGTCCCATAGTGCTCAGAGCCATTTGAACCATTGGAGCACAGTAATACATAATTTTCTAAGGGTACGTTTCAAAATATCTTGCTACGAAAAAAAAAAGAAAATAAAAGGAAAAGAGGATTACTCCCTCGTAAGAAAGTCTTCCATTCGCCTTCTCAGATAGTGAATTTACGTGATCGCCCATTTGGTATCGTACAGTGGAGGTGTCAAATGAGAGTTGACTCTTGCGGGGGATGACCGTACCGCATCGACTGCGGCGTCGCCTCCTCCCCGAAGCGAGCGGCGTCAGAGAGCCAGGCAGGCAGGCAGGCAGGCAGGCAGATAAGCTTCCCGGCCGCATCCGCGGGATAGCATCTGCGCCGTGCCGGACGCCGTCGCCGCGACGACTCAATTACGGCGGTGTTGTCAGTTCATTAGATAAAAACGGAGCCGGCTCCTCGCTTATCGGGCCGCCGCAGGGCCAGCACCGAGCCGCCGCCGCCGGAATAATAAACGATTGGCGTGCCCACCCGCCGGAGGTAAACATTTCCAGGACAGAGAGTAAAGAAAGGGCCCCGCTGCGCCGCTGGCCGCCGCAGCCATTCAAAAATTCATCAGCCTTTGTAACGCTTTGGCAACATGCTCGCCGCACGAAAAAGTATATATACGGAAATTTCCATAACACAACACGGGCGGCGGCGGCGTCGCAGGCGCCGGCAGCCGGCTGGCGCTCGCAGGGAAGTGACGAGGTCTCCGTCACGGGGAGAGGGGAGCGGTGGGGAGGGGGGACGGAGTGCGGTGGAGGGGGGAGCGAGAAAAGTGCGGTGCGGTGCGGCGTGGCGCATGCGTTGCCCCCGGGGCGCCAATAGATTTGTCATTTATCTCGTCTCGCAGACACCCGCCCGCGGCCCCACACAATGGCAGCGGGCCCGAGGGTCGGAATTAGCGGCGGGCGCGAACCGCGCGCGTCTTTCCGGACCTGTCGCTCATCGTCTCTGACAGCGACCCCACAGTTACTACCTCACTTTACGCTTGAAATTATCCGACAGGGTAGGCAAAACTGCTTAAATGAAGTAGGCGGTTCAAATCTCTTGTGCACTATAGATGTGTACGTATACAGCAGGGCTTCACAACATACGTGCTCGCGGAGCAAGCTGTGAGCAGCAAGTCGCGAGCACGGAGCAGCGCGAGCACGCTACCCTCACTACCGGACCAGAGCGGAGAGTGGAGGGAGTCACGTGGGGCACACAACAGCTGCCGCCAGTCAATGTAAATCCGCGGCCACCTGCAGGGATATCACTCACGAATTATTACTGCGACAAATGAAACAAATAAAGGAGAATGTATACGTGCCACATAATTTTATTAGCTTAGTGTATGAAAAGGTGTCACTGAAGTGTGGGATCCTCGGTTATCTTGTTCTTTTGGCCCTTTACAATTGCGTCTATGTTCGGAGTAATTGTTCTTGTGCATTTTAGGCGCAGCGTGAAGTTTAAATTTCGATCAGACAATTCGTTTCTCAAGTGCGTCTTGTTACATTTCATTGCAGAGAACAGTTGTTCACAAACATACGTGGAACCGAACATTGATATTATTGTAGCCGCCAGTTTGTGCAAACGAGGAAATCTATCCTGAGGGAAGTGTCTGTAGAATTCCAAAATGTTTTTCTTGTTCTGAAAGTTGTCTCTATATTCTCTGTCACACTGCAGGTCAATAATTTCTTGCTGCAGCTCAGGACGAATCTTTTAAATATTTGCTGAATATGGAGAGAACAGATCAAAATCACTGTCTAGAGCTGTCAGATCTCGAAAGCGCTGATCAACTAAACTATGTGAATAACGTTCACAGTCTTTGTGAACATCTTGCATGGATGATAATTTAGGAAAATGAGCTAGGTTTCCTGTTTCCAGCTAACTCACCCAAAGTGTCAATTTCATTTTAAAAGCTCGTATTCGATCTATGAAATGAGTAATTAGCAGATTTTTACCTTGTAGTAAAATGTTCAAAGCATTCAGATGGCTAGTTAAATCTGCTAAGAACGCGAGATCACATTCAAACGTGCGCGCGCATTTCCCCTCCCTCCCCTCCCTCCCTACTCCGCGACCTTGCACCTGCTCGCGAGCACGTGCCTGAGCAGACGCGAGTACTCGCGCTCAAAACTGGCCAGTTGTTAAGCCCTGGTATACAGGGTGAGCATTAATAAAACCAACAGATTGCAAGGACGGACTCCTGAAAGGAAGTGTGTAACGCCGAAAATGCAGGATGCATGGCACCTGCTGCCGAAATATAATTTTTTTAAAATTGTATGTAAATATTTGTAATTAAAACCCTTTCTTTTAATAAGTAAGGACATTGCTTCACTGTATGTGTACATTTAGGTAGAAGTCTGTCGACGTTTCATTGTATTTATCCGTGTTTTACCGTGAAACTTTTAAGCTCTGGGAAAAAGCCAAAGGAATTGTTATTTGCCGCGACTAGCAACGATAATAGCAGTGCTTGTGCGTGGTAAAATCTTTGGGTAGGGGGTTGCTGCGCAGAGCGCGCGGAGAGAGCGGGAGACGGGTTCCAGCGCTTGTAGTGTGCGGAAGTGTGGTGTTAACGCTGCCGCAGTAGAGAGTACCATTTCGGCGGCATCAAGTACGCGCGTCGGCCAGATGACTAGTAGCAGGAGGAAGGACTGTGGACGGGCGGAAGAGGCTGTATTAATTACGATTGTCCGTTCCTGTAATTAGCCGTGGTCCCACAAGATGTCACCGTCTTCAACAACAGCAGCAGTTCCAGCAACACAGATTCGTCGTCGGCTCCGAGTTTCGTCGCACGCACAGCACTGAAGTAAGACTGTTCATTGGTAGAAAGTATTAACGGCTAGCCCAGCAGCACAACTGATTTTTTATTTAAATAATAATCAGTTAAATTCAGGGCGATTGTGTCTTCATTGCCCCCACACATTGTTATCAAGCAGGGTCCTTGTTCCCTTTTTTCCTTATATGCTAACCGAAGATTGAGAATCTATCACTGGAAAAAATCCAAATCTAAAGAAAATGCACAAATTAAGAGTGCGGAAGTTTTATTTATTTTACATATAGGTTGGAGCACATGGCTGTTTGGTTTGGTACGTATTCTAGTATTTAATTCTGTTCAAGTCAGAAAAAAAGGCTCAGTTTTTCAGACAGTAAAATTAAATCCAATTTAAAAATTAAGTAACTGCAAAGTAAGAAGTACCTGCCTTTCTCTAACTTTTTTTGATGACGATATGTTGAGGTCTCTGAAAGTCACTGTTCACGTAACGAAGTTCAACACTAACATACAGTTGAAGGGGATATTTTCAAATCATTGCTCGATTGCCTTTTTCAGAATTTAATGACAAACTTAACATAAAAGTGACTCCTCAGTTTTCTTTATCATTACATACTCACTTAAAATTAGTGTCAATAAACGTGACAACCTTCAGTTGCCACGTCAGCGTTTAATAATAAATGTTTTTCTTTCCCATCATCTTGTACAGGATTTTGGATGTAAATCGCCCTAGTGGCCTGGCGATCGTAATTATTTCCTTTTCGTTCATTAGTGTAACTTCTGGATTCATGATCAGTGCTACTCCTTTTCTGTCCAGTGTTGTTCGTGAGTGAATACACAAGTTAACGTTCATTTTTCCAACTTGTAGCCCTGTTTGGTTTAATTACTTTTTTATTTTTAGTAGACTTTTCTATCAGAAAGATCGGTTGTACACATCCCCCCTTCTTATCGGTATTACTTCTTCGGGAAAGGTAGCCTTATCCAATTAGAAAGATGTCATTAGGTATACACGCGATCCACGGTCATATTTTATATCGCAAGCAGGATAGGCCGATTAGTAAGGGGGAGGTTACAAGTGGAGGAAGAAGGATCCTATGACCATGTGTCCGCATCCTTGCCACGGTTGGGTTGGTTTGTTTGGGGGGGCGGGGGAGGGGAGGTGGGGGAGAGATTAAACAGCGCCGGCCGGTGTGGCCAAGCGGTTCTAGGCGCTTCAGTCTGGAACCGCGCGACCGCTACGGTCGCAGGTTCGAATCCTGCCTCGGGCATGGATGTGTGTGATGTCCTTAGGTTAGTTAGGTTTAAGTAGTTCTAAGTCTAGGGGACTGATGACCTCAGATGTTAAGTCCCGTAGTGCTCAGAGCCATTTAGATTAAACAGCGAGGTCATCGGTCTCACCGAGCGAGGTGGCGCAGTGGTTAGCACACTGGACTCGCATTCGGGAGGACGACGGTTCAATCCCGTCTCCGGCCATCCTGATTTAGGTTTTCCGTGATTTCCCTAAATCGCTTCAGGCAAATGCCAGGATGGTTCCTGTGAAAGGGCACGGCCGATTTCCTTCCCCATCCTTTCCTCACCCGAGCTAGCGCTCCGTCTCTAATGACCTCGTTGTCGACGGGACGTTAAACACTAATCTTCTCCTCCTCCTCATCGGTCTCATCGGATTAGGGAAGGACGGTTAAGGAATCGGCCGTGCCCTTTCAAGGGAATCATCCAGATATTAGCCTGGAACGATTTAGGGAAGTCACGGTAAACCTAACTCAGGATGGCCGGACGCGGGATTGAACCGTCGTCCTCCCGAATGCGAGTCCAGTGTGCTAGCCACTGCGCCACCTCGCTCGGTATTGCCACGACAGACGGCGCTGATGAATGACTGTTCCTCTGATCATGTGCCGTTTGTTGTGTGATTGACGCAGCGTACTATAAGCAGCAGAATGGTCCGGCACTCATGCCGGCGACAAACCGAGATGGTTTTTGTGCATGAAAAAGCAGATCGAAACGGTCGAGAGGCAGCACGGCTATACCAAGAAAAGTGCCCTCTCAGACTGCAACCACAAGATTTCAAGCCCTTTCTGAGCGATTGTGTGATCGAACTTTAGACCATACAGTGTATTCGTAAAGCTAAACCCGCAGCGCAGTGCCTTGCGAAATGGGTCAGGCCCAGATCGATTCCACGGAGACATTGTCTTGATGGAGAGGCTTTCGGGCCTTTACGATGCAGGCAGACCAATCTTAGGTGCAGCCATGTCATAAGGGTATCGCTGGAGAGATCAAAAAAATATGGTTGCCGAAGAGAGGCGCTGCCTTTTAGGCAGTTAGAAGGCGGAATGACGACCGTTTGTTTAGTACGTTGATCAGCCTGTGTAATAATTCAGGATCGGAAACTCCCTGGCAGATTAAAACTGTGTGCCGGGCCAAGACTCGAACTCGGGACCTTTGCCTTTCGCGGGAAAGTGCTCCGGCACACAGTTTTAATCTGCCAGGAAGTTTCATATCAGCGCACACTCCGCTGCAGAGTGAAAATCTCATTCTGGAATTCAGGATCTGACGGAACTTATATTTGGTTAACGAATAATACAATACCGCCTAAATGTCAGCCAGATTTGGAATGGTTTTCATTCGTAAATTAGATATTCCATACCGTGGATGTTCCTAGAGTTTACCAGCCATCAGGCGCAATTTTTCCGCATCATAATTTTTCGTATACATATCCATATGTCCTCGTACTTCGATCTTTCACTATGAAAATTAGTTGGCAAATAGTTAACAGCAAATTCTCTAAAACCAAAACTACATTACTTTTGCTACTTTTATTTAATGTTAAACCCAGAGAAGGCACGTGTTCTATTTCTATTTTTATTTTTTACTGTCATATGTAATCGATATTGCAACATGTGTCTTATCAGTCCGCGATATTATTGCTCCCATCGGTCGGAATCCCACGACTGCCATGAAAATATCGACTCTTTGGTTCCAGAATTGGGCTGTAGATAAAGTATCGATATATATTTTTTCCAAAAATATCTATATACGTCAGCGACGTCCCCTCTCCCCCTCCCCGATATATCGATATGACGCGCTACTGCTACGGTCGCAGGTTCGAATCCTGCCTCGGGCATGGATATGTGTGATGTCCTTAGGTTAGTTAGGTTTAAGTAGTTCTAAGTTCTAGTCCCATAGTGCTCAGAGCCATTTGAACCATTTATCGATATGACGATACAAACACGGCAATATCGAGTGCCGATACTTTTATTTTATATTATATTTTTCACAATTTTCGGTTAATATTTGAAGTTCTCCTTTTGAAACTGTAGTAGAATATAATTTTACTATAACTGTGTGAAGAAATCTTACTACTTTTTGAGCTTTCAGCACGTCCAATCGTTTTCTTTGACTGTGTGAAGCAAGTATATGTGCCACAAAAGAGTGCATCGAAGAGTGGCGGTGTGAATGGAATAAAAAGATTTCTGATGTGTAGAAATAGCGCACCAACTGCGTTAATAAAATTTTTTAACGAAACTAGTGTGCTATTTAATAAAACATTCTCGGGTTTCAAGCCGCGTCAAGTGGTTTGCTGCCCACAAGCTTTCGTCATTTGGCTACATGGACAAGAAAAGTTAGAATAGTTCGTGGAGCACCTCAACAGCATCCACGACCACATCAAATTTACAATAGAAGGAGGCTTCCCTGCCGTTCTTAGACGTGATTTTCCGCCGAAAACCCAATGGGTCTCTAGGTCATAGCGCTTACCGCAAGCCCACCCACGCGGATCGGTATCATCGTACCACCAGCTTCCACCACCCAGCACAAAAACAGTCAGTTCAGAGGACCTTAGTACATCGAGGTGAAACCGTCTCAGACGCTGAAAATTGAGCCACTTACACAAAGTTTTTAAGGAAAACGGTTACAACAACAAATAGATCTTACAAGCAGTGTCATCCAAGCCTCAAACTAACAAGGGAACCTCCCCATCGCACCCCCCTCAGATTTAGTTATAAGTTGGCACAGTGGATAGGTCTTGAAAAACTGAACACAGATCAATCGAGAAAACGGGAAGAAGTTATGTGGAAGTATGAAAAAAAAAACAAGCAAAATATACAAACTGAGTAGTCCATGCTAAGATAGGAAACATCGCGGAAAATATGCGCTCATGAGCGCCGTGGTCCCGTGGTTAGCGTGAGCAACTGTAGTAGGAGAGGTCCTTGGATCAAGTCTTCCCTCGAGTGAAAATTTTAATTTTTCATTTTCAGACAATTATTATCTGTCCGTTCGTTCATTGACGTCTCTGTTCACTGTAAGAAGTTTAGTGTCTTTGTTTTGCGACCGCGCCGCTAAACCGTGCGATTAGTAGACGAAAGGACGTGCCTATCCAATGGGAACCGAAAACGTTTGATCGCAAGTCATACGTCAACCGATTCCTCCACAGGAAAACACGTGTGATATATTCTATACGACACTGGTGACGGCATGTGCGTCACATGACAGGAATATGTTGTCGACCCACCTAACCTGTACACTTGGCGAATGGGTAAAAAGATTCTTCTACCTTGCCCGATTTAGGTTTTATTGTGGTTGTGATAATCACTCCCAAAAAAGTGATCGCATCGGACGGAAGATAATAATTGTCTGAAAATAAAAAATTAAAACTTTCACTCGAGGGTAGATTTGAACCAATGACCTCTCGTACTGCAGCTGCTCGCGCTAACCACGGGACCACGTCGCTCGTGAGCTCAAATAGTCCTTCATGTTGCATATCATATGCATAGACTACTCAGTTTGTATATTTTGCTTATTTTTTTCATACTTTCACACAACTTCTTCCTGTTTTCTCGATTGATCTGTGTTCAGTTTTTCAAGGCCTATCCACTGTGCCAACTTATAACTAAATGTGAAGGGGGTGCGATGGGGAGGTTCCCTTGTAAGAAGACTTCTGAAGAAGACACCAAGCAGGTTGCATTCTTACCGTTTTGTGGTTCAACAACAGGGAAGATTAGTCGGCTCCTGAAGAGGCATAAAATAGACACAATCTTCAGGACCCCGGCAAAGATCCGGCAACTAATGAAATCTGTGAAGGACGATGTAGGCCTCAGAACACTAGGAATTTACAAGACACCGTATGGATATGGGCAGTGCTATGTCGGCCCGACTGTTCGCACTATCGAACAGCGCCGCATAGAACATGAAAGGTGTTACCGTCTGCGCTATCCCGAAAAGTCAGCTGTAGCAGAACATGCCTTGGAAAACGAAGACCGAATTGCATTCGATGAGACGTGTATTATTAAACGGACCAATGGTTTCTGGGATAGCGTGATAAACGAAGCCATAGAGATTAGAATATCTGACAACACCTTCAATAGAGACGGTGGATTGCAGCTGACAAGGGAACCTCCCCATCGCACCCCCCTCAGATTTAATCACAAGTTGGCACAGTGGATAGGCCTTGAAAAACTGAACACAGATCAATCGAGAAAACAGGAAGAAGTTGTGTGGAACTATGAAAAAAATAAGCAAAATATACGAACTGATTAGTCCAAGCGTAAGAGAAGCTGCATCAAGGGCGCTGTAAGCTCTGAAGCGCCGTGGTCCTGTGGTTAGCGTGAGCAGCTGCGAAACGAAAGGTCTTTGGTTCAAGCTTCCCTGGTGTGAAATTTTTTTTATTTTCAGACTATTATCAAAGTTAAGGCACTCAAACATAATCAGCTTCGCTCTCCAAAATTCCAGGACATGTTCAGATTTGCTTGGACACATGCAGGATTTGACGGTCCACACACGGAAAAATTTGAAAACGTTAGAAACATATGTTTTGACAGAGCACAGGGAAAACTGTGCGACTGTGAAACTGTTGCAGTCATTTGTTGCAGTTCATGTGACAAACTCTTATGTTTTCATCACTTTTTTGGGAGTGATTATCACATCCACAAGAAAACCTAAATCGGCAAGGTAGAAGAATCTTTTTACCCATTCGCCAAGTGTACAAGTTAGATGGGTCGACAACATATTCCTGTCAGGTGACGCGCATGTCGTCACCAGTGCCGTATAGAATATATCAGACGTGTTGTCCTTTGGAGGAATCGGTTGACGTATGACCTTGCGAGCAAATGTTTTCGGTGCCCACTGGAGAGGCACGTAATTTCGTCTACTAATCGCACGGTTTTGCGGTGCGGTGGCAAAACGCAGACACTAAACTTATTACAGTGAACAGAGACGTCAATGAACGAACGGACGGATCATAACTTTGCGAGAACAAAGAAAGTAAAATTTTCATCCGATGGAAGACTTGAACCAAGGACCTCTACCTCCACAGTCGCTCACGCTAACCACGGGACCACGGCGCTCGTGAGCTCACAATATCCTTAATGTTGCTTGTGTTGCGTATGGACTACTCAGTTCGTATATTTTGCTTATTTTTTTCGTAGTTCCACACAACTTCTTCTTGTTTTCTCGATTGATCTGTGTCCAGTTTTTCAAGGCCTATCCACTGTGCCAACTTATAACTAAATCTGAGGGGGGTGCGATGGGGAGGTTCCCTTGTGAGTACAGCGTGGGATCCGATGCTGAGGGAGTTGAAGCGGGCCCGGCGGTCGCGAGGCCAAAACATTACCATGTGTGGTGCGGGACCGAGCACCAGCGCCGTCACCAGCGACGTCACGAGCGACGGCGTGGCTATATAAGCACGGCGTTGACAACCACACGATCAGCCCTCCCCAGCCCATATGGGGCAGGGGAATGAAATCACAATAAAGAAAAAAAAAAAAAAAACCACACGACAGTCATCCACTTGACAATGGCAGAGGAGATCTCTGCCGAAAGCTCGTGGGCAGTAAACCACTTGACGCGGCTTGAAACCCGAGAATGTTTTATTAACGGATATCGCCGCGAAAGTATGCATTCGTAGATAGTGTGCTATTTCTTCACATCAGTACGCTTCAAAAACAGTTGCTGAAAATGATGAACAAAAATCTAAATGACAAGACTGGTGTTTACAGTGGGCGGTGACGTGTGCGGGGAAATGTTGACGTAAGCGGCGCTGCAGAAACTTCGACGTTTGATTTCCCCATGGTACTTTGACACTACAATTGCTAGATCGCTGCATTGGCAGAAATGAAAAAAAAAATCAGGAAAGCCGATATGACGTGTTCCGGACAAATCCGATATGTCACGAAACCGAACGAAGGAACCATCGGACAGCTTTTACTGTGCCACTTACATAAAGGTGCCTTCGTTGGGAAAATGGTTATCACAAAAGGTGAACATGCATAGTTTTCCTTTTAGTTCTTGCTCTGAGGCGGACAGGCAGCCTGCTAGCTTGTTGATATACAGAATATCTAATAATAAATCAGAACTTAAATGTACTGTTCTAAAACCGGCAGTGTATTTGCATTGTACAGTCGATATTTGTGTAGACAAGCACGTCGACACTTTCACTGCGCATATATAGATTTATCGATACTTCTCGTCGATTTACTCTACCCAAATATTGATATTTCTTTAAATATCGAGATATCGGTTTCTGAATATCTCTAAAAATATTAACAGTCAGCATCCAGAAGGCCCACATTCAATGCCATGCGGGATCTAAACAGCTTCACGCGACTGGCACCCGAAAGGACACCTACTGGCGTTGGACAAAAATATGGAAACACCGAGAGAAATGCATGCTTGAACATAAACGCAGATGATAGCCAAGCCTGCAGGTTGTTGCATTTGACGACGAGCGCCACCTGCGCGTTGTCCTCAATACGTTGCAGGTGTCAGTCACAGTCAGAACAGTGTTCTGCGTAGTTGTGAGTGAACTACAAGGTGTACAACTCTGCTTCCGCCGTTTGCCGATAGGTGGCGACAACGTTAAGTAGCGGTCGAAAGAAACAGATCGCAGGCGTCAGGCAGTTAGCTTGGACCTCGGTCAACGTAACCTCATTCAAACATTAGTCCATTTGTGTCTGCATCATAAAGTTGTTCTTGAATGAAAATGTCAGTTTACGAGCCTAAATCTGGTCATTTACGGGAGTTGTTACTGTTTTGTTTCAATATGATGAAAACAGCGGCTGAGTCTCATCGAATGCTCTCAGGTACGTATGGAAAGGACGCTATTAGTGAAATAACGTGTCACGAGTGGTTTCAACGCTTCAAGAACGGTGATTTTAACGTCATAGACCGACATAGTGGTGCAAGAGAGAGTGTTTTCGAAGATGCAGAATCGGAGACACTGCTGAGTGAAGACTGGCGTCAAACTCAAGAAGAATTGGCACGATTAGCAGGAGTGACACAGCAAGCCATTTCAAAACGTATAGGGCTATGGGCATGATTCAGAAAGAAGGAGCCTGGGTCCCGTGTGAGCTGAAACCAAGAGACGTTGAACGGCGTTTGTGTGTTTGTGAACAGTTGCTTCAGAGGCAAAAACGGAAGGGATTTCTGCATCGCGTTGTGACCGGGGACGAAAAATGGGTTCATTATGATAACCCTAAACGCAAAAAATCATGGGGATATCCCGGCCAAGCTTCCACGTCGACGGCCAAACCGAATATTCGCGGCTCCAAGATCGTGCTCTGCATTTGTTGGGACCAGCTCGGCGTCGTGTACTATGAGGTGTTAAAACCAAGTGAAACAATCATAGGTGCTCGTTATCGAACGCAATTAATGTGCAGAGGATTAAAAGACAAACGGCCGCAATACAGCGAGAGACACGATAAAGTGATTTTGCAGCACGACAACACTCTAACCCACGTTCCAAAAGAGGTTAAAACGTACCGGGTGATCAAAAAGTCAGTATAAATTTGAAAACTTAATAAACCACGGAATAATGTAGATAGAGAGGTAAAAATTGACACACATGCTTGGAATGACATGGGGTTTTATTAGAACAAAAAAAAAAAACAAAGTTCACAATATGTCCGACAGATGGCGCTAGACAGCAAAACGTCAGTGGCTGCGCATGACAGTCATGTATAAAAGGAGCTGTAATGAGAGAGAGAATCAGGTGCGCCAGCAGTCGCAGCATGTTGACGTTACCTGAAAAGACGCGTTTAGTGAAGTTGTATTATCAGAATGGGGAATGTGCTAGTTCAGCGTTACGATCCTATCGCCATAGGAAGGGGATTCGAACGCGTAAAGGTCCGTTGACAAATGCAGCTGTGGAGAGAATGATTTCGAAGTTCGAAGCCACGGGTTGTTTAGACGATAGACCCCGTAGTGGCCGACCGAGCACAAGGCGTAATGCTGCTGAGACAGTTCAGGAAGAAAAAAAAACGGCTCTGAGCACTATGGGACTTAACATCTGAGGTCATCAGTCCCCTAGAACTTAGAACTACTGAAACCTAATTAACCTAAGGACATCACACACATCCATGCCCTAGGCAGGATTCGAACCTGCGACCGTAGCGGTCGCGCGGTTCCAGACTGAGTTCAGGAAGAAATGGAGACTGTAGCGGGTTTGTCTATGCGCGGGGAAGTCAGCGCTCGTGCAGTCGCACGTCGCACCGGCATTCCATACACTACTGTTTGGTTGACACTTAGGCGTACCCTCCGATGCTATCCGTACAAAATCCATTTAGTGAAGCGGAGGGCATTTGCGGTGTGGGCGTTTCAAAAGATGGCGGAAGATGACGATTGGTTGAGTAACGTGTTGTGAACCGACGAAGCTCATTTCACGCTCCGAGGGTCTGTCAACGCCCACAACTGCAGAATTTGGGCTACCGATAATCCTATAACTGTCGTGGAAACTCCATTGCACGACGAGAAAGTCACGGTATGGCTTGAATTTACCATATCTACCGTTATCGCGCCTTTTTTCTTCGAGGAAATGAGTGATTCTGGTTTTGTAACTGCTACTGTGACGGGAGAGAGGTAGGCCGATAAGTTACAGAATCGCATCATCCCCAGCCTGGCTGATAAACACCTGCTGGAACGTACGATGTTTATGCAGGATGGCACTCCACCCCATATTGCTAGACGCGTGAAAGATCTCTTGCGCTCGTCGTTTGGTGATGATCGTGTGCTCAGCCTCCACTTTCGTCATGCTTGGCTTCCCAGGTCCCCAGACATCAGTCCGTGTGATTATTGGCTTTGGGGTACCTGAAGTCGCAAGTGTATCGTGATCGACCGACATCTCTAGGGATGCTGAAAGACAACATCCGACGCCAATGCCTCACCATAACTCCGGACATGCTTTACAGTGCTGTTCGCAACATTATTCCTCGACTACAGCTACTGCTGAGGAATGATGGTGAAAATATTGAGCATTTCCTGTAAAGAACATCATCTTTGCTTTGTCTTACTTTGTTATGCTAATTATTGCTATTCTGATCAGATGAAGCGCCATCTGTCGGATATTTTTGAACTTTTGTATTTTTTGGTTCTAATAAAACCCCATGTCATTCCAAGCATGTGTGTCAATTTGTGCCTCTCTATCTACATTATTCCGTGATTTATTCAGTTTCCAAATTTATACTGACTTTTTGATCACCCGGTACTTGGAAACGTTAAAATGGGAAGTCCTACGCCACCCGCCGTATTCTCCGGACATTGTTCCCTCTGACTATCACCTGTTTAGATCAATGGCGCATGACCTGGCTGACCAGCACTGCCGATCTCGTGAAGAAGTCAGAAATTGGATCGATTCGTGGATCGCTTCAAAAGTTGAACAATTTTTTCGACGCGGGATTCGTTCACTGCCCGAAAGATGGAAGAAAGTAGTGGCCAACGATGAAAATACTTTGCATGATACATGTGTAACCAATTTGTTTCATTAAAGCCTCAAATGTTGGGGAAAAACGGCGCCGGCCACGGTGGTCTCGCGGTTCTAGGCGCGCAGTCCGGAGCCGTGGGACTGCTACGGTCGCAGGTTCGAATCCTGCCTCGGGCATGGATGTGCGTGATGTCCTTAGGTTAGTTAGGTTTAAGTAGTTCTAAGTTCTAGGGGACTGATAACCACAGCAGTTGAGTCCCATAGTGCTCAGAGCCATTTGAACCATTTTTGAAAAACGGCGGAAGCAAAGTTGTACCCCTTGTATATCGGAGAAAAGTGAATTCGAACGTGCGCAAATTGTTGGTGCTGGTTTGGTGGGTGCTTCCGTAACCAAGGTAGCCGAAATGCTGGTATTTCAGGTGGTAACGTAACGAAGATTTATACCGCATACAGGGAAAGCGAACAAATATCATCCGCTAAGTTACCACGCGGTCGAAAGTGTGTGTTGAGTGCTCGTGACAGGAAGTCATTGAAGATGATTGTGATGAAAGAAAGAGGACGACAACTGCAAAAGTCACTGCAGAGCTGAATGTGGCGTTTGCGCCAAAACAACGTGAAGGGGGCTCCATAACCAGGGAACTGGAGGGCGAGCTGGAAGCCATAAATATTGCACTATGGAGCATTGGAAGAAAGTCCTTTGGTCGGATGAGGCTTGCTTCAGACTGTTCCGAACTTATGCCCGAGTCTGCGCCCCAACAGTGAAACATGGCGGGGGTTCGGTGATGGTGTGGCAGCCATGTCATGGTGTTCCATGGGCCCTACAGTTACTCTTAAAGGTCGGATTCCTGCCAAAGATTGTGTGTCTATTTTGGCTGATTAGGTTCAACCCATGGTACAGCACTTGTTCCCCAGTGGTGATGTGTTCCAAGACTACAGAGCCCCTGTTCCCACAACTCCCATCGTCCAGGACTGGTTTTGTGAGCACGAGAATGAATTGCCGCGTCTCCCGTGGCCACCACAGTCACTAGATGTCAATTTTATTGAGCCTTTGTGGTCTTCTTTGCAGAGAGGAGTGTGTGATCGGTATCTACTTCATCACAGTTATCTGAACTCGCCATTGTTTTGCAGGAAGAATGGTATAAGTTCTCTTGAGAGCCAAACAGGACCTGTATTTATCCATTCCGAAGCTGCTGGGAGCTGATTTGAATGCCGACGGCTTTCCTACACTTCATTAGGCATGGTAATGTGTTGTGTTATTGGTGTTTCCACATATTTAGTTCGGTTCAAAAAATGGTTCAAATGGCTCTGAGCACTATGGGACTTAACTTCTGAGGACATCAGTCCCCTAGAACTTAGAACTACTTAAACCTAACTAACCTAAGGACATCACACACATCCATGCCCGAGGCAGGATTCGAATCTGCAACTGTAGCGGTCGCGTGGTTCCAGACTGTATCGCCTAGAACCACTCGGCCACCCCGGCTGGCATTTAGTTCAGCCTCACAGGATCATACAGTCATATCATGGACCTTCAGCCACAAAATGTGAAACGTCCCTTTTGAACAATTATACGTGACTGTGCTTAAACTGATACACAATATTTTTAGCGCAACGCAATCTGACTTTCAAAAATCCCTACAAAAGAATGGCCCTGACTAACATTAACCTATACCTTTCACAAATCGCTTACTTCACAAAAATCTTCGTTACTCAAGCTACTGCAATACAGCGAGCGCCACTACTGCCAGCTAAATAAGAGATTCAAACTACTGAAGGCACTAACTACTGATAGGTATAGTTAGCAAATGAAAGATTTTAATAGAGAACAAACAATATATTTATCTTAATAGTCATAATATATATAGCAGTTCATGACATCCAGTCTTACAAATTTCAAAACTCCGCCATTTCTCTCCCCACATCCACCACTGCTGGCGGCTCACCTCCAACTGCGCAACGCTACGCGCTGTTCACATCCAGCTGCCGCTGCCCAACACTACAATGGTAGACAACAATGCAAACTAGCCACAGACTGCACACAGCACAGCCAGTGATTTTCATACAGAGCGCTACGTAACGTTGCCAATAAGAAAACATAAACAGCCTACTTACATAGCCCCCATGCTCCCCTCAAAAAAATTTTACAAATTGTTTTGGGCAGTGGCCAATAATGATTTCATAAAATTTTTCATAATTACAATAACAAAGAAATCAAATGAACACACTTATTGATACAATGTTGGTCAAAAGCTAAAATTTTCTCACAGTCCATAAAGACAGTCCTGATCGTTCATCACAGTAAAATATCAGTGTTTTTCTAAAAGTCTGAGCAGTAAAAGGAAATGCACACACAAATAGTGGATTTCCATGCAGTCTTGAAGAAGTAGTGTTGTCCTTCCAACAGAAAGACAGTGCTGACTCTTGACATGCAGACAGGTAATGGGCCACAACAGAGCAAACCCACAGCAGAGTCAGTCGAAGTTTTGAAGAATATTGGTAGGTAGGTCATCACAGAGCAGACCCATTGTAGTCTTGGTAGAGATTATGGTATTGGTGGGCCATCAAAGATGCAGACCCACTATAGTCCTTGTAGAGATAATGGTATTGGTGGGCCACCAGAGGTACAGACCCACTGCAGTCCTTGTAGAAATAATGGTACTGGTGAGTCAGCAAAGGTGTAGACCCACTGTAGTCCTTGTAGAAATAATGGTATTGGTGGGTCATCAAAGATGCAGACCCACTGTAGTCCTTGTAGAGACGGCCAGCAACCATCTGTTGCGACTGTGCAGGTGCACAATCACCATCGAAGAGTCTTGAGGACAATATAGCAAGTCCATAAACCACCACTTGTGCACTCACAATTTTTTTTTTTTTTGAAATGTCCTTAGAACCAGCAATGCTGTTATCCAGTCCCTTGCTGAATTATTAACACACGTGCAAACACTAACAGTCCCAACTGCTCACATACTGTGCATATATTATGACCAACAGAAACGTGTGCAGTGAAATGATACTTAATTTGAAGAACTGGTGTCTATACAATTATAAATTTACAACATAAGAATACAATTACAAAGGTACAAAATACATCATTAAATAACATAACAGTACAGATAACATTTGTAGTAACACAGGCTTTACAAAAGAATAAAAATATACATATACATCAGTGTTGTAGGAATTATGACATAAGTACATACATAAAAGATCAGAATAACTTCTGAAACATCAACTTCACACATGAGCATTAAACAAAACAGAATAAATAATGTCTAAACATCTTTACAAAGAAAATAACATATTATCAGAAAAATTCTACAACATAACTCTCATCAGATAAACACATAAAGACAGGAAGAACACAAATACCCAAGGGTACACAAACACATAGTGGGATAACACAAGGAAAGGACAGGGTTTGTTTTACTGCAGTATTTTGCAAAAAAAACTTTCTTTACTTCTCCGGGATCTCCCTTCGTTCTCCATTATTTCCAAAAAGTCCTATCTATACCTGCTTTCTGTACTTTTTTCGTATAACTTCTCAATGCATTTCTTCCAATGCATCGCAACTCATTCTCTGATATAGTCTACCCCCTCTTAAGCTAACTTAAATCTACTGAGCTCAGATGCTAAACTAAAGGACGAGGCAATGCAGCAGCACAAAACAATCAATACAAACAGCAATGAAAAAAAATGCAAACTGACAAAGCAAGCTACAGTAAATCTAAATTACCAAGCAAATGCAACATTACAACTAATGTGAGCCAATGTGCAGGAACAAGAAAAATAAATCAGTAGTAAAACTGGCTTAACAGAGTAATACAAAGTGAAATTCAATAGCACTATGCCTGGTACACAGCAGCAGCAAATGCAATAACTTATACCTAAACATGACAAAGCTCAAGCAGAAAAAATAGTACACTAAAGACAACAATGCAGATAAGGGAAATGTCTATTCACATCTTAATATCTATGTCATTAAAGTGGTGCACCACAAGAAGTTATTCTACCAAAAATATTACCAAGTAGTTGAAAAGAAAATTATGTATGCAGTAACTGTTATTAATCCCTTCTTATTATTCTTTCCTTTCCAAGTGCTCCTTTTTTGAAGAATGTGGATCATAAAATAATTATTTAATAGATCTGTTGGCAGAAAGTGTTCATATTAGCAAATGCATTTAATTTTATTTTATAAAACCAATGCTGCAACACAGCTGGAACCAGATATCAAATGAAATAAGCAACTATGTACAAAGTAAAGCATAAAAATATCATTCAGTAGTCATGAGGCATTTCATAAGTTAGTAGAAATTCTCTCAATTCTCGTAGAAATACACTTGTCATAATCAGGTGTGCAGATGTACGAATATTTCCCATCAGTTCATAGGCATTTCAGTAAGTAGCACAAAGTACGAGTAATCATATGTTTTCAAGTAATGAGCGTGTCATATTTGCGATGCTTTCTACAAAGGAACGTCAATAGCGAGGATAATGGCCCTTTTTTGCTCTCCACCTACTCGCTTTCTTTTGTCAGACGACTACCTCTCAGCTGGGCGCCCAAAACGCATTACGTCAAGGTCACTTACCTTTCTTACTGAAATATTTACGACAGCAGTTTCCGCTACAGTGGCAGTCTCATATAAAAAATTTCACAGGTCAAGAATTTGCGTTACAAATCTGTAGAAACAAAATCCTATTGATATATCAGTGTCCAAAAATTTTCGTCGGCATTGTAATACATTCACGCATTTACATACATTTCATAACTCTTAAAGTACGATTCTTGGTTTCCAACAACCTTTTTCATAAACCAGAGTGCCTAACCACTACTCATTATTCCTTACCTTATTCGTCGACACTTCTTCAATATTTCATCATAACAGATACATAGCATAATCAAATAACTCATGTAGCTTCAGCTTATTGATCATAAACATACCGCAACAGCATAATACACATAGTCATCGTAATAATAGCATCATAGCACCTCAGTCAAGTCTCAAAAATCGTCGTAGCTTTCTGCAATAATGTCAAAACATAAAAAGAATTCTCTGCTCATTTCAATAGTGTCATCTACCTCAAATGTACTTTAAAATCATGCTCCCTTACCAAATACGACATTCAAAGCTCTCATAGTATCACAATGGTTCTGAAAAAATATGAACAGTCCACAAAGTGCAGACAAAAATACAACTTCATAAGTGTGAAATTATCCAACTGTGTAATTGCGTAAACATCTGTCACTGACATATTAAAAAAAAGTTTGTTTCTCTGTTAAATAATCAGATAGCTGTGTATTTTGTGTTGGAGAAATATGGTACCGATGTGTAAAGTTGTATAAGCAAATACCATATTAGCTAGGGCTCCTTGTGCTTGCCACACACATGGTACACAAAGTAAGCGTGTACCCCCCTGAGGATTAATGTAATTATACCCTTAGGTGTTACAGATTACAGCAATGGAATGAAATGTATCACGGAAAACCTTTGTATCATTTGTAATTCAAAAATCTTTAAAAATAAATGTTTCAAGTACAAAATTAATCACTCAAATACGTGTCCTTTAGCGCTAAATGTGCGTCTTGCTATAAGATAATTCTGTGGAAGTGTCGTAGTTATCGTCCTCCGAAAGCTAAGTTCTGGAGAAGCCAATGTACTTACCTCATGATAAACAAAAGTGAAATGCTTTGCGTATAGATATCGTAGTTATTACGCTTATTGGCGTGATGAAGAAAGTACTGTACAGTAACGTATTGTTGTGCCACGAAAAAGGCTGTCACATTGTTGCTATACCACAAAAGTTACTACTAAAACATGTTTTACTTTCCAGAATAATGCAGAAAAACTGTGCAGATATAAAACAGAAACACCGCAAAAGCAACATTGTAAATTGTCACTCATTAGTAGCGTCGTGATAAAACCGTGTAGTTGTCACATAAACTAACCACTGGGTCATCTGATATCTCACAGAAAGTACTTTAAATCCAGAATGTATTTTCAAGTAAACCAAAATGTTGCATTAAAATCTCATTAGCAGTACCGGTATATGTTCTAAGTATGTAAGCCTTATAGTCGTTGCGTAATCATACAACTAACAAGCAAGAATGTACACACACAATAACACTGTGTCATCTGTTCACTATAATGCATTTGTAATTACTGTCTAAATATGTTCCCTAGGTTCTAGACTGGATATTTGAGTTCAAACATTGTTGCATGTTAACAGATTCAAAGTCTGACAAAGCATACTAGTAACATGAAGCGAATAGTTTTATGGCAAAGACAAAGTTAAAAAGCAGATTATCTCTCAATAAACGGTTTTACATGTGAAATGTGTTGTAATCTTTTACCCTTTATAGTGCACAGACTTTCAACTTCAAAGCAATTATCATGTTGTATACGTCGGTAAGGAATGCTAAATTTTTCTCAGGGTTAGCGTGTATGTTATTTTTCCCTGAGCCAGCCAGCACACGTGGCTGCCTGCGGTGCGAGTCATTGTCTGTTTCTTTGTTGGCGCGCGTCGTTATTGGGATTTGGAGGTCTAACTTCTACAAATTCGCCTTGGCGAGAGTGCCCTGCTCTGTTTGAGTCACGCCAATTTTGGTTAAATTCTGGTCTGTTGTTAAGATTATATCGTCTGTTGTCATGTCGGTAGTTTCTGTAATTTTTTTCTTGTGGGTCTTGTGGTGGAGAATTTCTCCATGAGTCGTAACTGCGCTGTAGAGCGTTGCGTCTGAAGTTATTCTGTCTCCCTTGATAATAATTGTTTTGATTGCCATATTGTCTGTTTCTATGATTGTCTCTGTCATATTCATTACTATGGAAATGCGATCTTTCTCTGTAATTATTACTACTCTGCCAACGGTTTTCATACGGGTGGTGTCTGTTTTGGTCACGATTTACGTTGTAAGAATAGCCTTGTCGTGTCCATTTATTATTTCTGTCATTGCGGAATTGTGATGGATGTGACCTGTAATTGTTGTGTTCCTGTTTTCGCGCTCCGCGATTGTCAGTGTCAATTTCCAATTCTTGTAACAGTCCCTGAAAAGCTTCAGTGTTATCTTTGCAACGTCCTGCCAAAATAATATGTCGTAAATGTTCAGGTAATTTGATTAAGCAAATGCAGATGAGTTCTGAGGGGCTGTATGGAACCGACAGGTACTGATTCTTGTGCAACACGTCTTCAAAATATTTCACAAGACTGGAGAATTCAGATTGTTCGAAATGTTTCATCATTATGATGCTATGTTTTACTCGGTCTTGTGTAGCTTGAGACCAATATGCTGAGACGAAGGCATGGTAAAATTCTCCTTCACTGTGACAATCGTGAATGACCGATCGCATTCTTACAGCTGGTTCATTCTCTAAGTAGCCACACATAAATTCTAATCTGTGTTCTAACGACCAGTTGGGAGGAAAACAATGAGAGAATTGATGGAGCCTTGTTTGTAGATGAATGTCGTTGTCAGAATTCTTAAATGTTTTGAATTTACGTGTAGTAATGAACAGCTTATAGTCAAAATCATCGTGTCGGCGAGTCGCACATCGCTCATTGTTACTTCGTTTGGGCAGTTCTATCTCAAAATTCAATGTGCCTTGCCAATTTCTTTCATAATTTCCGAGGTTTCCTGTGTTATTATTTTGTGGTTGCTCCGTATTTCTATGTCCCTCTCCCCGTACTGGAGCGCGAGTGTCCTCTGAAATATGTACTTCTTGTATTACTTGTGCCAACTGATCTTGTACTTCCCGGATTTCTCTTTTGTACTGTGTATTGATTTGATTTTCATTTTGTTTGAATTTTCTAATTCGTTCATACTCTTCAGTGTCAGTGAAGGCTACAGGTCTTGTGTCATTCAGATCATCATCTACCTTTGTAGATAAGTTAGTGAACTGATCTGAAAGTTCGGCTACTTTATCCGATAGTGAAATTATTTTCTCTGTGTGTTTTTCTGAACCAAGTTTCAGAGTGTCTATTTGTGCTGAAATCGTATCTACTGTGTCCTTTAAGTTTTCCTGAGTTTTTGCAAGTTGCGTAACCGTATCGGTAGATGCAACTGAGTCAATTTTAGCTTGCAAGGTCTCATGATTTTCATGAACACTAATTTGCAGTTCTTTTATGGCTGCTTCGTGATTCTGTAATGCATTTTCATGCCGCGAAGAAATAGGTTGAAAATACTCACAAATTTGTGTTTTACGTCATTACAGGCTTCTTGACATTTCGATTCAATGTTATGTAACTCAGTAGTTAAATCTTCACGTGTTTGTTCAAGAGTTTGTTCCAATGAGTCTAACTTTTGAAGCTGTTGCTGTGTTTGTCTCTGATTTTGTTCCACCGTGTCTAACTGTGGCTGTGTTTGTCTCTGGTGTTGTTCCATTGTGTGTAACTTTTGACGATTTTGTTCCAATGTGTCTAACTGTTGCTGTGTTTGTCTCTGATTTTGTTTCATTTGCTGCATTAATTGAAATAACAATGTATTAGTGTCTGGAATCTGTTCCTCTATGCTTTTCGGCAGTGCAATTGCACCGGCAACATTTACATTTTGACGAGCAGAAAATGTGTCTCGACTTATTTGAGAAAACGGTGAGGACCCAAAGCCTGAGTCTACAGTATTTGAAATATTGTGTTCTGTCATTTCGGATTCGTGAGGCGAGCTGTTGCCGACCGATCGATCGATAATGCTTCCCTGTTCACTACTTGTTTCACTGTCTACACCATTATTTGCCGCCCGCTCCATTTCCCTATGCACAATTACCAAATTACCACTTTGAATGTCTGTTAATTCATTACACAGTGTTGCTGATAAGCTACGCTCGTCGTCACTATTATTTCTCAGTTTACTTTGGAGCCTAGTGTTACGTTTTTCACACGCCATTATTGTCACAATATCTCACACGATAACACAGAAAAGCGCAATTTGAAGAGCAAAAATAAGAGAACACATTAACATAGCACTGAAAATAATATCTAGTTAATTGCAACTGCGAAATACTTGTTGCAAATCTACATGCATGCCACAACTGTTTTACTGTACAACAATGAAAGACTGCAACTACAAAGGAGATTTTCTCTACAATTACGCACTAGCAATAAACAAAAGCTACACTAATTACACCAACTACAAGAAAAAATCAGAAGATTCCAGTGAGGTATCCTCGGCTAAGGACCGATATATGAAACGTCCCCTTTGAAGAATTATACATGACTGTGCTTAAACTGATACACAATATTTTTAGCGCAACGCAATCTGATTTTCAAAAATCCCTACAAAAAAATGGCCCTGACTAACATTAACCTATACCTTTCACAAATCACTTACCTCACAAAAATCTTCGTTACTCGAACTACTGCAATACAGTGAGCGCCACTACTGCCAGCAAAAATAAAAGATTCAAACTACTGAAGGCACTAACTACTGATAGGCATAGTTAGCAAATGAAAGATTTTAATAGAGAACAAACAATGTATTTACCTTAATAGTCATAATATATATAGCAGTTCATGACATCCAGTCTTACAAATTTGAAAACTCCGCCATTTCTCTCCCCACATCCACCACTGCTGGCGGCTCACCTCCAACTGCGCAACGCTACGCGCTGTTCACATCCAGCTGCCGCTGCCCAACACTACAATGGCAGACAACAATGCAAACTAGCCACAGACTGCACACAGCACAGCCAGTGATTTTCATACAGAGCGCTACGTAACGTTGCCAATAAGAAAACCTAAACAGCCTACTTACAAATGGCGTTGTCTGCAGCAAGACAAGTGTTCACAACAACGACATCTGGAGAACTACGGACAACTGTGTGGCTTCTCCGGCCACGGCAACGCTGGACACAGGAATGACAACAAGTCGTCTTTTCAGACTAGTGATTGTTCTGCATACAACCTCACGACTGACGCGCCTGCATGTGGAGACTCCGAAGAGAGCGAAAGTTGTCATATTTCGTTCGTCATTCTCTTACGCCCCCAGCACATGTGTAATGCACTACTGGCCATTAAAATTGCTACACCAAGAACAAATACATACGACAAACGGTTATTCATTGGACAAATATATTATACTAGAACTGACAAGTGATTACATTTTCACGCAATTTGGGTGCATAGATCCTGAAAAATCAGTAACCAGAACAACCATCTCTGGCAGTAATAACGGCCTTGATACGCCTGGGCGTTGAGTCAAACAGAGCTTGGATGGCGTGTACAGGTACAGCTGCCAGTGCAGCTTCAACACGATGCCACAGTTCATCAAGAGTAGTGACTGGCGTATTGTGACGAGCCAGTTGCTCGGCCACTATTGACCAGACGTTTTCAATTGGTGAGAGATCTGGAGAATGTGCTGGCCAGAGCAGTAGTCGAACGTTTTCCGTATCCAGAAACAGGACCTGCAACATGCGGTCGTGCATTATCCTGCTGAAATGTAGGGTTTCGCAGGGATCGAATGAAGGGTAAAGCCACGGGTCGTAACACATCTGAAATGTAACGGCGACTGTTCAAAGTGCCGTCAATGCGAACAAGAGGTGACCGAGACGCGTAACCAATGGCACCCCATACCATCACGCTGGGTGAAACTCCAGTATGGCGATGGCGAATACACGCTTCCAATGTGCGTTCACCGCGATGTCGCCAAACACAGATGCGACCATCATGATGCTGTAAACAGAACCTAGATTCATCCGAAAAAATGACGTTTTGCCATTCGTGCACCCAGGTTCGTCGTTGAGTACACCATTGCAGGCGCTCCTGTCTGTGATGCAGCGTCAAGGGTAACCGCAGCCATGGTCTCCGAGCTGATACTCCATGCTGCTGCGAACGTTGTCGAACTGTTCGTGCAGATGGTTGTTGTCTTGCAAACGTCCCCATCTGTTGACTCAGGGATCGAGACGTGGCTGCACGAACCGTTATGGCCATGGGGATAAGATGCCTGTCATCTCGACTGCTAGTGATACGAGGCCGTTGGGAACCAGCACGGCGTTCCGTATTACCCTCCTGAACCCACCGATTCCATATTCTGTTAACAGTCATTGGATCTCGACCAACGCGAGCAGCAATGTCGCGATACGATAAACCGCAATCGCGATAGGCTACAATCCTACCTTTATCAAAGTCGGAAACGTGATGGTACGCATTTCTCCTCCTTACGCGAGGCATCAGAACAACGTTTGACCAGGCAACGCCGGTGAACTGCTGTTTGTGTATGAGAAATCGGTTGGAATGTTTCCTGATGTCAGCACGTTGTAGGTGTCGCCACCGGCAACATCCTTGAGTGTATGTTCTGAAAAGCTAATGATTTGCATATCACAGCATCTTCTTCTTGTCCGTTAAATGTCACGTATGTAGCACGTCATCTTCGTGGTGTAGCAATTTTAATGGCCATTAGTGTAATATATGCTCTACATCCTCGGTGAAGATCGGATTTCGGAATTTAGTGAGCAGCCCCTTCTGTTTAGCGCGCCGTCCATCTGCAAGTGTGTCCCACTTCAAACTTTCTATGAGATTTGTAACGCTCTCGCGATGGCTAAATGTACGTCACGAATCTTGCCGCTCTTCTTTGGACCTTCTCAATCTCTTGAATCAGACCCAACTGGTAATTGTCCCATACAGACGAACAACACTCTAAGACTGGACGAACTAACGTATTGTAAGCAATTTCCTTTGTTGAAGGACTGCATCGCTTCAGGTTTCTACCAATAAACCGCAATCTAGGGTTCGCCTTACCCTTTACTTGTGTAATATGATCATTCCATTTGAGATCATTTCGAATAGTCTCTCCCAGATACCTGACGGGCGTTACCGCTTCCAAAGACTTGGCATTTATTTTGTACTTGTACATCAATGGGGATTTTCGCCGTGTTATACGCAGTAGGTTACACTTACTAATATTGAGATATAACTGCCAGTCATTACACCACGCATTTATTTTCTGCAAATCCTCATTGATTTGTTCACAACTTTCGTGTGATACTACTTTCCTGTAGACTACAGCATCATCGGCAAACATTCTTAGGCCGCAATCAATACCATCAACCAGATCGTTTATGTAAATCGTGAAAAGCAGAGGACCTATTACGCTGCCCTAGGGCACACCTGATGTTACGTTTGTTTCTGTTGATGTCACCCCGTTCAGGACGACATGCTGCTCCCTGTCTGTTAGGAAACTTTCTATCCAACCGCATATGTCCTCGGATAGACCGCAAGCGCGCACTTTTTGTAGCAAGCGACAGTGCGGAACTGAGTCGATCGCCTTTCGAAAGTCGAGAAATATGGCATCAACCTGAGAGCCGGTATCTAGAACCTAGTTGCTATCAGAGGGGCAGCTCTGTCTACTAAGTTTCGGAACTTTTGTACCCCCCAACAAACTACAAATTTAATCGCGTATTTTTCGTACTGTACTGTTTAGGCACAATAAGTAAAATTTCAATATTTGCTATCCCTTCTTGTGGTGCAGTTATAATAGCCAGCAGTTGCATAGACTGATTTAGAGAATTCATATCACGATCGTCAGTGTATTCACTGTTTCAATACACAAGAAATCTACATAAATAAAAATGTAAATGTTCGTTTGTACAAAATCTTAAATCCTCCGATTCCACTGAAATTATGACAAAATGTTGCATTCGAATACACATGTGTTATTCTATAGGGGTCTACCATTTTTAAAAACGTATATAATACTGGGTGATCCTAAATTATAAGTGAAAAATTCAAAGACTGGTAGAGGGGACCTAAATAAGCAGATATCGTATAGCAATGTGTATGCGGTAGTGACACATTGCAGCCATAACTTGTACAGCAGTATGAATCACAGAAAACTGAAAAGGCATTTAAAGACAAATTACACCACAAATTTGTGAATAGCTTACAAGAGGTGATCGAAAGAGCGCCTACCAACAGCGATACACGATTCACAGCGACGGCTCATGGATCGGCTTCTTTAGAAAAGACTTCAGGCATGTCGATCACATTCCAGTAGCAACAGGCAACACGGGCAACTAGACCTTCTTCAGATGTGATGGGACTCTCGTACACCAGGCTTTTCATATGACCCCACAAGAAAAAATCCAGCCAGGTTAAATCGGGAGAACGCGGTGGCCAGGGAGCTGGACCGCCCCGTCCTATCCACTGCTGGCTGTAGCCAGCCGCCTGGTGATTCCTGACATTTCGACTGAAGTGAGCTGGGGCTCCATCGTGGTAGAACCATATCGCCCATAAATTGAGGTAAGACCTCCTGTGAAAGATGTTGTATGTGCGGCCAGCTAAACGGCTAGGTAGAATGTACAATCCTACTAAGTTACTGTGCACAATGCTCGAATGTTCGGCGATCCGGTTGATTCCTATCCGGGAACCGCTCCCTGTATATCCTTTGAGCAGCTAATCCATTCCCTTATGCAGCCCCATTCAAGAAATGCACATCGGCAGCCCCGCATTGGCGAAACGATGGTTGCTGCTCGAGATCCGTGGGGGAAATGATGAACCCTGCTAGCGAAGCGCTTTTATACGCCGCAGTCGTCAGCGCTCTCTACCGGCTCAAGGCGGCATTACCCCATACACATTCGTATACGAAATCCGCTTATTTCGATCCCCTCTACACGCCGTTACAGTTTTGACGTATAGTTTAAGACCACCCTGTATACAAATAAATATGTAATAGAAAGGGGAATGAGACATGGTGGTCAAGGGAAGGCAGGATTCGGTTACGATAGTGGACGGGGCCGTAATCAGTTACTATTAGTTGCCTTTTACAGTTACACACAATTTATTTTAAATCCGTAATTCCAGACTCAACAATAAATAAAAAAAAATACCACACGTTATAAACGAAGGAATAAACAAGTGTTAATAACAGTGTTTTCTAGCGAGTTACAATTTAGCAAATCACCATTAAATACAGATACAACAGATAATGTTTTAAAAGTAAGCCACTGTGATCTGGGCGGAAGGCCGTACACGCCAGGAATGGCAATAAATTAAGCATTGTTTAAAACTCGCTGTAACTTACAAATTACAGGTATTGAAATATTAAAGGCAAGTGGCCACAAACACAGCAGATGGCATCAGACGCCAGGAATGGCAGTAAATAAGGTTTTAAGGCTTACTGCTAAAATAAAAATACCAAATTAGAATTTTAAGGCAAATGACCATAATGACGGCTGAAGGCCTTACACTCCAAGAATGGCAATAAATTAAGAATTGTTTAAGAAATCGCAGCAATTTACAACTTACAGGTATTGAAATATTAAAGGTAAGTCACCACAAACACAGAAGGCGTGGGTTGAAGGAGCGTTATACTGAACTACTGGCCATCAGACCTCCTTTTAGAACACACGTCTTACGACAACCAAGGGGCTACAGACGGTGCTCCAGGAATCGACGTCTGAGAAGGTCCGGCAACAAACACTTTCGCGAGCAATGAGATAGGCAGCCAAGAGTTGCACTCACTTCACAAGACGGTAACTCAGACTAGTGGCAGTCTAACGAATGACTAATGATAATCTTGCTGAAGCTACCTGACGTCCGATAAAGCAAATGCAACGATGGAACAATACTCCAAAGCAGGAACCGGCAGTATGCACTACGTCCCCAGAATACTGCGTTTAGAGCCCCTGGAACGAGAAAGGAACCACTACCACCAGAGTAGAAAGCACTCCACTCACTGCTCTTCGGCTAGGCGACGCTACGAGCAGCAACACGAACCCAACTTACTGGAAAATCGCAACATCTCACAATGGTGGAGGTTTCTCTACTTGGATTGAAATGCACTCATCTTAGGGTTTGCTGGATCCGGTTTAAGACGAGGTCGTGCACCCTCGTGACCACAGCCCTTCTATCCGGCATTCCATGCGTTCCGCCAGCGGTCCCGGAGTGTTCTAGCACTGCGTGGATTTGGCTCCTCCTGAGTCCCCCACCGAACTGACCCACTCGTACGACCCGGAAAAACAACGACGTCTCCCCAAAGATAGGGCAACAGTTACTACATATCGATAACCACCGCGGCTGCCACCAGCGGACAGGCAACGCACGCGAAACCGAGCGGCGCCAGTCAACACGAGAAGACAAACAACTGCAACCGTGCCAACTAAACGATACCGTCTGGCCTCCAACAGAGAGCGGAAACCCACAAACAGCACCAACGCGAGCCGCAGCACAGCTCAAGGAAACTTGTAAACTTTCACGGCCGGAAATATCACTGTTAATAAAATACTGCCCGCAGCGGTGGCCGAGCGGTTCTAGCTGCTTCAGTCCGGAACCGCGTGACTACTACGGTCGCAGGTTCGAATCCTGCCTCGGGCATGGATGTGTCCTTAGGTTAGTTAGGTTTAAGCAGTTCTAAGTTCTAGGGGACTGATGACCTCAGATGTTAAGTCCCATAGTACTCAGAACCATTTGAACCATTTTAATAAAATATTCCGGGCTGTTATGCCGTGGTCGAATGGATTTCCCGTTAAAACCCAACATTTCCTCCCCATCTGCTGAGGCCAATTTCAAGGGGGATCGTAGCTTCTTTGAATGTCCAGACATTCAAAGAAGTTGCGATCCCCTTTCAAAATGTCCTCCGACCACTACATAACAGCCCGGAATATTTTATTAATTGTAAGGGGGAAATGAATTATCAGAAATCTCGATAAGTTCTTGACCAACTTACCTCAGATTTTTACGCAATATTCTAATGAACATTCGGACAGAGGTAGGCTATATATTTTTAATATCTATTGTATAAAAATTAATATACCGGGTGAGTCACCTAACGTTACCGCTGGATATATTTCGTAAACCACAGCAAATACTGACGAACCGATTCCACAGACAGAACGTGAGGAGAGGGGCTAGTGTAATTGTTTAATACAAACCATACAAAAATGCACGGAAGTATGTTTTTTAACACAAACCTATGTTTTTTTTAAAAATGGAACCACGTTAGTTTTGTTAGCACATCTGAACATATAAACAAATACGTAATCAGTGCCGTTTGTTGCACTGAAAAATGTTTATTACATCCGGAGATATTGTAACCTAAAGTTGACGCTTGAAACCTCCGACGTTCAGTTGCGTGTTGTAACAAACACGGGCCACGGTCGGCGAGCAGCATCTGCAGGGACATGTTTACGATGACGACCGTGTTTACGAGTGTGGCTGTAGTGCACTGTTGTGGTTTGGTCTAGCTGTCGCAGTGTCCGCATGTAGCGCTTGCTGCTACTGTTATTCTGCATTCGTCTCCGCACTCAGACCAACTGTAGTACACCGTGTTAGCAGACGTCTGTGATAGTGTAGTGTTGTAGGAACTGTGACCATGGTGTATTCGAACTCTGAAAAGGCGGAGATGATACTCATCTATGGCGAGTGTCGACGAAATGCAGCTGAAGCCTGCAGGGTGTATGCAGAACGGTATCCGGACAGAGAGTATCCAACGTGCCGCACATTGCAAAACATCTACCGCCAACTGTGTGCAACAGGTATGGTCGTAGCACGCAAACGGGTTCGTAACAGGCCCGTTACAGGAGAAGCGGGTGCAGTTGGTGTGTTAGCTGCTGCTGCCATGAACCCACACATGAGTACACGGGACATTGCGAGAACCGGTGGACTGAGTCAAAGTAGTGTCATGCGCATACTGCATCGTCACCGCTTTCACCCGTTTCATGTGTCGCTACATCAGCAATTACATGGTGATGACTTTAATCATCGAGTGCAATTCTGTCAATGGGCATTAACAGAGAATGCGTTGCAGTTCTACCTGTTTACCGATGAAGCGGGTTTCACAAACCACAGGGCAGTGAATCTACGGAACATGCATTACTGGTCCGTGGACAATCCTCCCTGGCTCAGACAGGTAGAGCGACAGCGACCGTGGACTGTACATGTATGGTGCGGAATAATTGGCGACCACCTCATTGGTCCTCACTTCATTGCAGGGGCTCAAACGGCTGCAACATACATCGCGTTTCTACAGAATGATCTGCCAACGTTGCTCGAAAACGCGTCGACGTATGTGGTATCAGCATGATGGTGCACCTGCATATTCCGCAATTAACACTAGGCTGACCCTTGACAGGGTGTTCGACGGGCGTTTCATAGGACGTGGAGGACGCATAAATTGGCCAACCCGTTCTCCTGATCTTACACCTCTGGACTTCTTTCTGTGGAGAATGTGTACCGTGATGTGCCTACAACCCCAGAGGATATGAAACAACGTATTGTGGCAGCCTGCGGTGACATTACACCAGATGTACTTCGTCGTGTACGACATTCATTACGCCAGAGATTGCAGTTGTGTGCAGCAAATGATGGCCACCACATTGAACATCTATTGGCTTGACATGTCGGAACACACTCTATTCCACTCCGTAATTGAAAACGGAAACCACGTGTGTACGTGTACCTCACCCCTCATGGTAATGTACATGTGCGTCAGTGAAAAATACCAATAAAAAGGTGTTAGCATGTGGACGTAACGTGCTGTTCAAGTCTCTTCTGTACCTAAGGTCCGTCACCGTTCCCTTTGGATCCCTACGTAATTCGGTGCTCTCCGATACACACGATCGAACAGCGGAGGAGTGGTACTCAAGCGTCAACTTTAGGTTACAATATCTCCGGATGTAATTAACATTTTACAATGCAACAAACGGCACTGATTACGTATTTGTTTATATGTTCAGATGTGCTAACAAAACTAGCGGGGTTCCATTTAAAAAAACGTAGGTTTGTGTTAAAGAACATACTTCCGTGCATTTTTGTATGGTTTGTATTAACAAATTACACTAGCCCCTCTCCTCACGTTCTGTCTGTGGAATCGATTCGTCAGTATTTGATGTGGTTTACGAAATATATCCAGCGGTAATGTTAGGTGTCTCACCCTGTATAATAGTGTAACGTTATTAGGGAAGAGGAAAGTTGCATTTATGGCTTATAGGTTTATGATTTGAATACTCCTATAAAAAATGGTTCAAATGGCTCTGAGCACTATGCGACTTAACTTCTGAGGTTATCAGTCGCCTATAACTTAGAACTAATCAAACCTAACTAACCTAAGGACACCACACACATCCATGCCCGAGGCAGGATTCGAACCTGCGACCGTAGCGGTCACCCGGTTCCAGACTGCAGCGCCTAGAACCGCATGGCCACACCGGCCGGCGAATACTCTTATAGAATCCGAATTTGTAATTGCAGTAAACAAGGTTCAAGATCAGTGGGAGGGGTGCAAGATGAGATGGACAGAGGGATGGAAGGAAATGGAGATACAAAACGGGAAGGAGAAGATCGGCAGAGAGAGGAGGCAGAAGAGGTGGAGAGGGAGGGGAAGGAGAAGATGGACATAGAAAGGGAGGAAGAGATGAAGGACAGAGGGAGAGAGGGAAGGAGGTGATGGACAGAGAGAGCGAGAAGGAGGAGATGTACGAAGAGATGGGGAGAAGGACACCCACACATTAGGACGTGTATCCAATTCCTATACATATTAGAAACGTGAGATCTTTACAATTACTTGCCGTGGAGATTAATAGACGATGTGTCGTTTAATTTAGTCTAGCCGGCCGAGGTGGCCGAGCGGTTCTAGGCGCTACAGTCTGGAACCGCGCGACCACTACGGTCCCAGGTTAGAAGCCTGCCTCGGGCATGGATGTGTGTGATGTCCTTAGGGTAGGTAGGTTTAAGTAGTTCTATGTTCTAGGGGACTGATGACCTCAGAAGTTGAGACCCAGAGCCATTTGAACCATTTGATTTAGTCGCATGCTCTACAAATTCGCACAGTTATATTGCAACTGCAGAACTTGTCGTGAATTATAACGTGAAATGGTATCCTTCTGCGTAGTGACACAAAGTCCTATAGACTGCTCGCCTTTCGTAAAATGGGAGCTGATTTATAGGATCGAGTAATATCTTTGCAGTCCGTTACATTATGGCGAAAATCCCCATTAATGTACGAGTACAAAATAAATCCCCAGTCTTTGGAAGCGGTAACATCCGTCAAGTATCTGGGTGTGACTATTCGAAATGATCTCAAATGGAATGATCAGATTACACAAGTAACGGGCAAGGTGAACTCTAGATTGCGGTTTATTGGTAGAATGCTGAAGCGATGCAGTCCTTCAACAAAGGAAATTTCTTAGAATACACTAGTTTGTCTAGCCTTAGAGTATTGTTCGTCTGTATGGGACCCTTACCAGTTGGGTCTGATTCAAGAGATTGAGATGGTCCAAAGAAGAGCGGCAAGATTCATGACTGGTACATTTAGTCATCGCGAGAGCATTACAAATCTCATAGAAAGTTTGAAGTGGGACACACTTGCAGGCAGACGACGCACCCTAACCGGAAGGGGCTGCTCACTAAATTCTGAAATCCGATCTTCACCGAGGATGTAGAGCATATATTATTACCACCAACTTTCAAATCGCACAATGAACACCATTCAAAGATAAGGGAAATTAGAGCTCGTACTGAGGCGTTCAGACAGTCGTTTTTCGCTATTGCGATCTGCGAGTGGAACAGTGGGAGGGGGGGGGGGCAATATGACTCTGGCGCGAATTGTGCCCTCCGCCACACACCGCTTGGTGGCTAGCGGAGTGTATATGTAGATATGTAGATTTGCCGATTATAGATGCTAACTTACCATCCGCTCCTGCGTCATACGAGTAAATTGTTTATTGTTTTGCTGGAAGAAGTATCTCGAGAAGGTTTAATGTCGTGTTCTTTTTCTAGAGTTTAAGTTCATGTTATGTTACACTGAAAACCCCTGTGGTATCTGTGGTTTGTCTACAATGTTTTCAGAAAAAACTATGTTATTTGTATCATTTCTCTGAATTATTTCGTTCAACAAAAATCATTCATTTATTATCGTACGTAAAATACGAGCAAGTGATGAAAAGTAATTCCTTCCTACTTATTTGTGAAAATTCTTAAGGCCTTTTTAAATAAAACTCGCATTACTAACATTCTTAAGTTTTCTTCTTCATGTCTGCATATTTATTTTTCAACGTAGTCACGCTGGCGACAAACACATTTTCGCCTGATCCGTGATGAACTGTCACGGTTGGTTCTCTGCGTTTCCTCCTTGTCCATAGCGCGTTCCTTTTGAAATTCCCGCTTCGCGTTCTGCTGTTTTCTTATCCTAGCCAGAGGGCGCTGTAGCGTTGCTGCGGTCGGCTGCCTGCCGTGTTTGCGGGAGAGCGTCGGTGGGGAGGAGGAATTCTGATGGCGGACGTCTGGGAGCGTACAGGGGGCCACGCCGTTTTGTTGATGTTTTGGCGTGACTCGTGTCAGGTGTGATGCATCGTTAAGGTCGTGATAGCTAGAGCTCTGCATTTCGATGAAAACAACCGCTCGAGCATTTCCCATTTCGTGCCGCTGCTCGACGGCTGGGAAAGACCCACGCTGCGATACGGCTGTGACCGTCTAATGCGCCATGTGGCCGGTTGTGCTCCACCTCTCGGTTATCGGTTGGACGGTCGAGCACTGCCGGACGCTCGAGCGTGCTCACAATCTCGGCCGGTGACAGTACAACCGCCGCGCGCTCTGCAGTGCCGAATCGCATTACAAACCGTGTGTAAACGCAGTTGACGACCTGGCCTTGAGCAGCGCAGACAGCGTTATGGATAAACCAAGTATAGGTCGTAAACGTTCCATTCATGAAACGAAGAGAAGTATTATGGAGAGAATTAGAAGCGGCTCATTAGTCCTGAAGAAGAAAGACATGTCGGAAGAGGAGTACCACATGTGATACCATACTTCCGTACCAGTCAAGCACAACAGGTATGATTCGGCACTGCAAAAGTAAATGCGGGGCAGAAGTCCACCGGCCACTTGCAGTACCAAGTAGCATAAAGAAAGTTGTTGATAGGTTGGACGATATGAGTAGAATAGATTTGCTACCGTTAAATACTTGTAGTAAGATTGACTTCAAGAATTATTCGCAGGAGCTCATCAACGTTGGCGCCACTTACGGCAAAGTCAGTATAGAAGATGTTCTTCCGCACCCTACCACTGTACCGCGGCATATTAAAGAAAAGGCAGACAAAATACGGGTGACAATGGTGCCCAAGCTAATATGTGCCTTAAAGAACAAAATGTGCGCTTTAGACGCTGATCTGTGGTCTGATAACTACCAGAAGAGAAATTTTTTGACTGTGACGTCGCATTATGTGAATGATAAGTGGCAGCTAGAAACGCTTGTTTTGATAACAGCTGAGTTTCCGGACGTACCTAAGACAGGAGAGAACATACGGCACGAAATCGAAGAGTGGATGCTTGAGTTAGGAATTATCAAGAATGGTCTTACGAAATGTTACTTTGTCACCGACCAAGGAGCTAATATGAAGAAGGCACTTGAATCTTACGACCGTTTGCCTTGCTTTGATCACTGCTTTATGACTGCGCTTCGTCACACATTTCAAGAGACGTTTTTAGAAGACGAAGCCCCTGAAATGCTGTCGTGTCTACTATCAGCAAGAGCTATAGTAGGCTATTTGAAGAGATCGGGTCACTCGGGGCGTCTGCGGCACTCTGTGAAGCAAGAAGCTGTAACTCGGTGGAACAGTATACTGTTAATGCTCAATTCCGTCATAAGTCAAATCGACGATATTCGAGATCTGCTAGAATCCCGGGGGCAATCGACACTCTTAGAAACCTTCCAAGAAGGATGCGTACGAGACGTTGTCGCTTTTCTAACCCCCTTTAAAGAAGCGAGTTTGGATTTGGAAACTGCAAAGGTAACAACGCTGGAACGTGTGCTGCCGTGGTACAAGAGTCTGTTACATCACTGTGAACCAATAGACAGTGACAACGAGGTAAGAACACTTTCTACAGGTTACGATCCTTTATACAACTGCTGAATTATCAGAGTGCAGTTATGTATGTTGGGTTTCCTTTTCAGCTAATGGCAGCATACTTCATCACAGAGAAGTGCAAAATTGAGGCTATCCATTACGTTGCCACGGTTCTATGGCCATCACGGCGTCATTTGAAGAAACTCACAGCAGACGAAAAGCAAGCCGCGTATGCGAGTACGATTGTACTCGGAACTGCCCGTAAATGGTAAGGTTCATTCACTGAAACCAATTAGTAAACGAATGTTTGTTTGTCTAATCTGCCATCTTTCGTTAGATCAACATTTATTACGTCTACAATGTGATATTTGGGAAAGGTTTCGCAGCTTAAACATTCCACAATGCGTTTTGATGTAATTTGTGCGATATATATATAAAATGTCACCGTAAATATAGTCGTTTAGTAACCAGTAATTCTAACTACGGTGTATGCATATTGGAAGGTGACAGGAATATCTTACAGATGTTTTCATTCATGTTTAGAGTCCATTCAAGCAAACAGTGACCAAGTTCTTCCCATGAAAGTGTCCAGGATGGACTGGAGTTCGGATGAGGACGACGAAGATGGACACACAGTTACTACCAATGAACTCGACAGGTACCTTTCGCTCTCCAAATCCGACTGTAGCTGTGCCGATGGACAAATTTTGCAGTGGTGGAAAACGCACGCGGGGTTATTTCCAAGGCTGTCGGTAGTAGCCAGAAGAGTTCTCTGTATTCCTGCCACCAGTGCTGCCAGCGAGAGAAATTGTAGCCAGGCCGGTCACCTGCTGTCCAGCAAAAGATCGTGCCTGGTATCAGACAAGGTGGATAATCTCTTATTGATCCATCACAATTACGTAAGTATTCACAACATACAACGTAATCACAAGGAAGGAAACATTCCTCAAACTCTATAAATGTATGGTTCCACTTTCATTGACTTCACAGGAAGAAGTTCAAACTGCCAGCTGTAGTAATAGCTCCAGGAACACAAATGACGCCTGTGTATCAGGACGCACCAATGACGAAAAACGAATTGTATATTCATGATTCACTTGTAACGTTATTTACAGGTCATAATTTGTTCAGAAATTAACGTTTGTGCAACTTTTAACTCCGTCATTCCTTCCCGATCCTGCATTCAATGTTAGTACAACGTATACGTGGCCGAGTTTGGAGATAGGCTACACATAGTCCACTGTGTTCCCGTTTGTCTACCGAACGGAACAAAATACTAAATAAAGACATTACAGTTTTTAACGTTACAATTACTGGAATACATGATAACCTCAAAGGCGAAACTCCAGTAGTCTGCAACATATTAACAAACATCAAATGTAACATATACAAGTGTATTGTTTAGGTAATAGAACTGGTAGTAAACAACGAAAGACATTTGTAAAAGAAATAAGTGAGTGGTTAATGTGAAGCTGTGGCCTCTGATCTCAAGGAGTGTGACGGAGCGCCGCTCGCTGGCACTGAGTCCACCGGTTACTGGCGACCGGCCGAGCGTCTGGCGCACTCGGCCGAGCGCTGGCGATCGGCTGCCCACAGCCGGCGGAAGAGGACGCTCGGCCGCGTACTCCCGAGAGCCAGAGGGGCGAGCGGGACTCGCCGGTAAAAATCGGAGATAATGCAGACCTCTAGTGATAGCAGCCCATGTTACTGTCTTGGTCGCAGGTGGATCCAAGGGGATGAGGCCTGGTTATCCATTGAAACTCCTATCCTACGGATGTCATCGGACTTAAAGTAAGACATTTTGACCACTATTTGCGTCATTTCCAAGCAACCGGGGATTCCGGAGTCTACAGTAATTCGGCGAAGAGTATTCGTTTCGTCCGTGTGTAGATGATTGAACGAGGAGCAGTTTATTTAGTGCCCACCTTATGCTCGTGTGCTGCTTGCGTGTGTAAACTTGACTCTCACCTCTGTTTGTTGATTTTAAGCACATCGTCAAATACTGAATCCAAGTAGTGACTTTCAATTAATTAGCTGGATTCTTTCTTTCCTCGTCACGACGCATGTTAAATGGCAAAGTAGAATTGTAGACCTTAACTTGATACCTCATTTGCGTGGCATCAATAACAGACGCTATCCTGTTAACTAATTAAGGCTTGTGGTAAACAGAGGTATTTTAGTATGTTGTTTTAAAATATTATCTGAAATGTGTCAATGATTTATGTTGCGCTAGTTGAGTCTGGGGTATGAACGGAAGTGTTGGCACGTCTGCCGTATAAGGGAATCCTGCTAGTTTTGATTGTCTTGGAAACTTTAATTGGGAGAGAAACTAGTGTGCTTTAGTCCTGTCATCGGTTAAGGCTATATTCGGGATCTGGCATTTGTACTGCAAGGTGCAATATCATCCTGTTGTTTCATGGTTGTTTGCGCTAAACATGCTTTGGGCTGGGCGTTTCGTCCCTCAGCATTATACTTGGGTTTCAGCTGAGTGTTCAGTCTATTGACTGTTCATCGTACGCCACATCGGAAATGGTCAACTTATCATCAGTTGATTTCAATGATGTAGTTAGTTGTAAATTAGTACTGGTTCCATTACCTTCTGACCAGTGTTCTTGCTCGACGCTTGTCCTTAAATACGCCGCTAACCTGGTTAGCGTATGTTTTGGCTAGCTTAATCACTGCTCAATAGCCCAACACAGTTTGTCGGCCGTCAGAAGCCGTGTATGTGTTATTTATTCTTTTATTCTAGTCAATCTATAAGCATTCTATTCTTAATTTTGTTACTCTAGGTAGCCATTAAGTGACCATTTTTAGGGTGTTTAAATGGAGTGCGGCTACTTTGAGTATAGATTTGTCAATTTCCAATTTCGTGTTTTTCGACCAGTTTTTTATCGTGCTTATGATATATATATATATGCGCATAAGCACGATATATATATATATATATATATATATATATATATATATATATATATATATATATATATATCGGTGGAATCTAAATGTTTTCTTTAAATTACTATTGAGCTGTACTTAATGTCATATTGTAAAGAAAGGAACTTGTTGGAGGTTGACTGTCGCCGTAACGTGTTGTGGACGGTGCAATTTCCTGTAATCCACCTTAATGTTCTAGTCAATGTGTAAACTTGCTGCTTATTTTTCCTTTAAATGGAGTGTGCCTGCCTTGATGTTATAAGTGACTGTTTCACAACCAGTTCTTTAATGCGCTTACGTGCATATTTATGTTTATGGGAGAACTTAAATTGCGTTCGCCTGTTGAACTTTAACTAAAGTGCAGAAAACTGACGCTGTGGCCGAGTTGTTCTAGGCGCTTCAGTCCGGAACCGCGCTGCTGCTACGGTCGCAGGTTCGAATCCTGCCTCGGGCATGGATGTGTGCGATGTCCTTAGGTTAGTTAGGTTTAAGTAGTTATAAGTCTAGGGCACTGATGACCTCAGATGTTAAGTTCCATAGTGCATGGATCCATTTGAACCTGAAAACTGAATCAGGCGTTTATTACTGTTCTACTGCTATTATCTGTCAAGTGTAAGAAGCGATATTTTCTTGCTCTGCTATCAGGTATTACAATAAATGAAAATTGCAGTGAAGTGATGCGGTATTTCAGTTGTTCCCGTGATTTCCTATCTCCGTATATAATATTTAATTGTTTGACATAAGACTGATTAAGCCTTTGTTGAAATATTGGAGGGAGGTGCGGGTGTCTCACCGCCAACGAGGGACCGGTTTCTTGATACCGTCTCTGTAGTATGTTTGACGTTTTCGACCGAGGCAAAACCTCACCTCTGCTGGCGCCGATTCTGCACTATGAAAATGAAATCCTTGAAGATGTTCTTCCAGATCTGGAAACAGATGAAAATCTGATGGAACGAACGCGTCACTCTATATAGGATGATCGATGACTGCGAACCCAAGGCGTCGGACTGTTGCAGATGTCGCAGCGCTCGTGTGTGGTCTAGCATTGTCGTGCTGAAGGACACGATGCTCCACGTGTGGACGAACTCTTCGAATTCGAAACTCGATTACAGCACGCTGTTTCTCAAGCACAGACGTAGTTACATCACACACCGCCATTTTACCCGCTACAATTCGGAGCCCTCTAGAGGCAGAGGGTTGCGGATATGCAGACGTGAAGAATACAGGAGTAGAATCTAATAACGTTACTTTTATTTAAAAAGCTTTAAGAGTTTTTGCATAAAATATTCGGAGACATTGCTTCTCAGAATGCCCTCGTAGTTCTGTGCTGCCATGTCGCCATCTTGTAAAGACGTGAAACTTCCTGGCAGATTAAAACTGTGTGCCGGATCGAGACTCGAACTCGGGACCTTTGCCTTTCGCGGGCAAGTCCTCTTCCATCTGAGCTACCCAAGCACGACTCACGCCCCGTCCTCACAGCTTTACTTTCGCCAGTACCTCGTCTCCTACTTTTCAAACTTCACAGAAGCTCTCCTGCGATCTGCCCGCATCTCGTGGTCGTGCGGTAGCGTTCTCGCTTCCCACGCCCGGGTTCGATTCCCGGCGGAGTCAGGGATTTTCTCTGCATCGTGATGGCTGGGTGTTGTGTGATGTCCTTAGATTAGTTAGGCTTAAGTAGTTCTAAGTTCTAGGGGACTGATGACCATAGATGTTAAGTCCCATAGTGCTCAGAGCCATTTTTTTCTCCTGCGATCTCGCAATTCATGGCGGGACTGCTTATAGCAATACCGAAATCGGCAGGGAGTGTCAGCGTCCATCAATTTCGACCACTCACAATGCTCAATACTGACTATAAGATCTTTGCGCGAATGTTGGCGGCAAGGCTCAAGACTGTAATATCAAAGACATTACCACCGGACCAGGCTTGTCTAGTGGTTCGGAGCAACGTCCATTCTATCCTAGGCGTATATCGTGACATAATTTCCCTGACGGAAGTTTGTCGCATGCGAGAGGCGTTCGTATCAGTGGATTTTGATCGTGCCTTTGACAGGATCAACCATGATTTCATTGACTCGACCATGCGACGCATGGCGAGACTTCAGGATTTTATTACCGTCCTCATGCGCCTCCTTCGCCGCGCTCCTTCGACTGTGAGAGTTAATGGCAGGGAGGTAGGAACGATTCCTGTTTGCAGCTCAATTAAGCAAGGATGTCCCTTGTCGATGATGCTGTTTGCGATAGCGCTCGAACCATTGATGCAGGCCCTTAGACGGACTCTCACAGGCGTTCGAATCCGTGTGAGTTGATTCACGTGTCGTGCATATGCCGACGATTTGGTGATACTCGTCCGGTCGGAGAACGAAGTACGTAAGCTGGTTGCCCTTCTTATTACGTACGTAGTAGCGGCGGGTAGCAGGGTCAACGTGAATAAAACTAAGATTATGCACATCGGATGGGGGCTGGACGCTCTGCACATTCCGTTTACGACGGTGGCCATCTTGTGATGCTTAGCAGTATTGTCCACCCGATCGATACGGCAATCAGCGGCGGCGAGCTACCGACGTCTGCAATACGCAACAATTCAGTCCGAACTCACTATCTGCTCCAAAGGGTGGAATACACTAATGTTCATCTGGCCTCGCGACTGCCGCACCTGGCACAGGTACTGCCAATGCCACAAGGTATTACTGACATGTTAATGGCGGCCTTTGGATGTTATGTCAGCCAATGGATGTTGTTTAAGGTCAAATGCGAGACTTTAACTCTCGCACACCAATCTGGTGGAACAAGGCTCTAGCTCTATACCTGCGAGCGATGCTTCGGACATGCCACACGCCATCACGTCGGCGACCCTGGACGTGCTTCTTCCCCCGTCGTTTGAACCGCCAACAACACGAAATCATCCGCCGTCCCTCTAAATGCAAAACGCACTTTGCGAACTTCCTAGGTAGCATGTTTCATGACCTCCCAGAAGCGGTGGGGAGTTGCAGGTTTACGTAAATTCGTGGGATAGGATATTACTCGCACTCTGGCCCTATATTTCTTTCCTTTCTTTTTTATATGTGATTTTTTTCTGGGACATTAAAATTAAATAAGTAAATAAATAATAAAAAAGAAAGAATTAGATACATGTACATTGTTTCCTTCCCGCTGCGTCTCCCTTATCCTGTCAGGAGACAGAGACATCGTGGCCAGGCCTCCAAGCACGACCCCTGCCCACTCTGCCATCTGACGACGTATACCTTTAACAAAAAAAGGAAAAAACAGGGTATCGTCTAATTAAAAAAAGTGATAAGCGTTTGAGCTTCGCAAGAGGCGACCGTTCGACTCCCGCTCAGACTCAGTTATTAAACTATTTTTTCGTCAATGGTCATTATTTAACTTATATGACATTTGAGAATCAATATAATTAAAAAACACATGTTTGTTATTATTATTATTTATTTTATGGCCTTCATTGGACCACTCTAGTCAAAAATACAAAGTTGTAAACAAGTTGTTACACAGGGATACAATTTGGTTCAACAATAACTTAATATGATATTTAGGTAATATAATTATTAGAGTCTATTCTTATATGAAAGGTCTTTTGCTCTTCTGTCTGCCCAATATTACTTCATTCTTTCAGATATTTTCTTTCTTTCTTCATCTGAGACCACTGTTCCTGTACTCCTTTTATTGATTTTCATTTGTAGTCTGGTTTGCGGGTCTTGCAGTATTCTGGTTTTCTCTGTCTTGTTTTTTAGGTCATCTACTGTAATTTGAAGTTCTTTAATATCTTCCTTAATTTCTGTGATCCATTTAATGTCGCTCTTGCTATTCCACAATTTTTGTATTATTTTTTTACTAATTCTGTTTTCCGAGTTCTCATCAGATGTCCAAAGAATGAGATGCGTTTCTTCCTGATTGTGCTCATGACTGATTATATTTTCTTATATACTGTTTCGCTATTCTCCAATGTCCATTTATTTTATACTGTTTATATGTACATGTCCTAATTATTCCTCTTTCTATTGTTAGTATTCTGTCAATTTCTGCTGTATTAGTTGTTTTGAAGATAGTTTCAGCTGCATACGTTATTTCTGGTTGTGTAACTGTTTTATAGTGTTTTAATTTTGCATCTATAGATAGGCTTTTTTTGTTGTATGTAGTTTTGGTAATGTAATTTGCGTAGTTCAGCTTTTTTATTCTATTCTGCCATGATGGCTTCTCATTTAGATTGTATGTTATTTTTTCGCCTAAATATTTAAATTTATCAACAACTTTGATTTCCTGATCTCCTATTGTAATTTTGTTTGCAAATGGTGGATCAGTTAGCATAATCTCCGTTTTTTCAAATGATATTCTAAGGCCTACTTTCTCTGCTATTTCTTGTAGTGATTTCACTTGTTGCCTGGCTTCTTGAACGGTGTTGGCTAGGAGAGCAAGATCATCAGCGAATCCCAAGCAGTTTAAGCTAATATCATCTTTTGCACTTCCAATTATTATCATCTTTGAATTGTCCTTGTACCATTCTCTCATTCTGTATTCCAGTGCACAGTTGAACAGTAATGGTGATAGGCAGTCACCTACTCTTAAGCTTGTTTTTGTGAGGAATGGTTCCGAAATTTCCCTCTAAACTTCACTTTTGATTTGGTGTTGGTTAGAGTGAGTTGTATTATTTTAATTAGTTTTGGATGGAGTCCTAGATTTCTTAAAATTTTTAATACTGAAGGTCTGTGGAGACAGTCATATGCCTTCTTAAAATCTACAAATGTTATTGCCAGAGTTTTGTTCCGTTTCTTGTAGTATGCCATAATCAATTTTAAACTAATTATCTGCTCTGCACAGCTTCTCCATGGTCTGAAACCTCCCTGATATTCCCCTAACTCCTGTTCTAATTACTCCCTGATTCTTTCATATAGGATCTTGGACAGAATTTTATATGTGCAATCTAGGAGAGAGATTCCTCTGTAGTTGTCTGGGTTGCTCTTATCTCCCTTTTTGTGTAGTGGGTGGATGATAGCTGTGGTCCAATGTTCGGGAAATCGTTCTGTTACCCAAATTTTTGTTAGAGCCGTATGTAAGGAGGTCTTGACTGTGTCACTTGCATATTTCCACATTTCAACAAAAACCTGATCTTCTCCACATGCCTTCTAATTTTTTTGTTCTTTAAGAATTTTTTCTACTTCTTGGAAAGTAGGAGGGTCTAGTTTGTTAGGTTTGGTTTTTATTGGGGTATTTATGTTGATTTGTAAGGGTTCTTTGGGTTCCTCGCAATTCAGAAGTTTGTTAAATGCTTTTGCCATGATTTCTGCATTTTCCTTGTTACTGTGTGTCATTCTTCCATCTTCATCTTTCAGTATTAGTGTAGGGACCTCATATTGTTGTAGTTGTTTCCCACAGATTTTATAGTAGTTCTTGGAGTTTGTTTTATGATAATTACCTTCAATAGAGTTTATAATATCTTTATGAAATCCTCTCTGATTCTTCTAATATTGTGTGTGAATTTTTTTCTTTCATTTTTTAGGTTGATGCCATTTTCTTCAGTTTTATGTGTTTGAAACTTTAACCATGCTTGGTGTCTATCTTCATGGAATTTGTCACATTCTGATGTCCACCATGCATGTTTCCTTTGTGGGTTCAAGGGGGCTAGATTCTCTGCTTCTTTTTTAAGATTAGGCACTAGTTGTTCTAGATCATCTGTTAATTTGATGGTTTGTGTTATTTGTTGGTACTTATTATTTTTAATTAGCTGATGTGGGTCAAACCTCCTTTTTATTTTATTAGTTTTTCCGGTCCTCTTCTTTAACGGAGTGATTTTGATTTTAATTTTAACCATATAATGGTCTGAGCCTGTGTCTACTCCTCTCAGTACTTTAACATTGTGGATCTCCTTATGAAAATTTTTGTCCATACAGACATGGTCTAGCTGCCACTCGCTCTTCCTCCAGTCTGGATGTTTCCATATTTTAAGTTTACTTGGCTTCCTCTTCAAGTATGTTGATTTAGATATAAGGTTGTGTTCTCTGCAGAGTTCTACAAGTCTTTGACCGTTTTTGTTCGTAAATTTATGTGGGCTCCATTTTCCAATTATATCTTTATATTTCCTTTCTTTTCCCAACTGAGCATTGAAATCTCCCAATAGGATTTTTACATTCTTTTTATTTACTCTGTTCACAGCTTGTTCTAGAAGGTCCATAAATTTATCTACCTCTTCCTTTGTTTTTGTTAGACAATTTTTTTCATTTGTTGGGACATGAGCATTTATTATTGTATAGGTTTATTCATTATTTTAAAGCTTAGAGTCGCAATTCTTGGTGATACTGCTTGGAAATCCGTTACTGAATCTATTATTTTTATGTTTACTAAAAACCCTGTTCCAAACTGGGGACAGTGTTCCATTGCCCTCGGTCCTGGTTTCCCATTATAAATTCTGTATCCTTGTGATTCGAATGGGTCCTCTGTGGTGTTTCTCATTTCTTGGATACCTGTTATTAAAATATTTTGTTTATTTAGTTCATCTGTGAGCTCCTTGAGTTTTCCGGTCTGAAGTAGTGAGTTTATGTTGTGTGTTGCTATATAATTTATTTGCTCATGTTTAATCTTCTTTTTGTGTTTTAGTGGGTATTTGGATGGTTGCAGACTCCCCGATTCGTTGCTGTCTTCTAGTTGACTACCCACCGAATCCGATGTAGCCTTTTCCTACCTTTTTGAGCAGGATGGTGGAATTTTTTCCTAAAAGACCTTTCCATTTTTGACTTTCGAAGGTTGTCAACCTTAGTTGGAGCAAGCTCTGATTTACAACTACGGTTGTTAACCGCAGAGGGTGTGTTTGGTCCACGAGAGCTATTTTATTTCATTCAAGTCCGCCAGTAAACCGGTGAGGACTTCCCTATCCGCTACCTGGGACGCGCCACGTAGGAGTATCACCTCTCCTCCTACTATGACAGCATAGTAGGTTCGTGGAACACATGTATTTCATTAAGTTTTAGTGAATTTCATGTTACTTGACTATTCAATATTTTTAATTACATTTAATTAGAACAAACATATTTATTAGTATCGACAAGTAAACGAAGAAATGCATCCTAAATTATACGATGACATCTTTACCGATGACGCAGGGCTTCCAACTTGCACAGTTAAAATCATACCTCCAAAATGTACTGCGATTTACCAACCATGCTACTTTTTTATTGGCAAGTAAAAAACTCTATCAATTGCCTCCAGTACCGTTCATTTGTGATTGACAACGAACGAGAAATTGATTCTTTTGAAGATGCTACTAAGATCCATTCCATCGCATATCGCCAACTGTCACCATCTATATTTGCCAAAATGTGGCGTTACGCATGTTTTGCATCGAAACTTTTGGAAGAAAGAGAAATTTTTTGAAACTGTCAACGAGGAGTTTTCCATCAGAAACTCTGAACATTCCCTGTAAATGTGAGAAAACTGCATTTATTCATTGTAGTAGATGGCGTTTCAATTTGTTATCCGTGTCTGTATGACAAATACCATCCTGCAACGTGCGATGTCGAGAGACCACCCGTTGAATAATTGTACATTACTCTTGTGATCTGGCACATTTTGACTTACTATATTATTGATGTCAATAACGTCATTCGCATTATTATTTATCGAGGTTTGACTTGGGCTTTCCAAGCCATACATATGAAACTCTCTACAGCTTCGTGAAAATGAACGTGTTTTTTTGTTTTCATTATATTACCTCTCAAACGTCATATAAATTAAATAATGTGACCAGTAATGAAAAAAATATAGATTAAAAAGTTGTTGGATTCGAAACGCCTCTTCGTCCACGACCTTCTTGCTATGCGCGAAGGCTAACCACTTTTTTAAAAAAAATCAAAGACGACACATTTTTTTTCTATTTTCTAGACGCTACTCTTCTTTTTTTTCCTAGATGTCTTTCACTCCAGGCGTTGTCCCCCATCAACCGTACTACACCCAAAAATCTATCTAATCTGCCGGCCGGTGTGGCCGTGCGGTTCTGGGCGCTTCAGTCTGGAACCGCGTGACCGCTACGGTCGCAGTTTCGAATCCTGCCTCGGGCATGGATGTGTGTGATGTCCTTAGGTTAGTTACGTTTAAGTAGTTCTACGTTCTAGGGGACTGATGGTAGACGTTAAGTCCCATAGTGCTCAGAGCCATTTTTTGAACCTATCTAATCTAAAAACAAAAACAAAGCTATTGCCAACGCCACGTCAGCCTAAAAGCTAACTGGTACGGTTATTTGCCACCACTTCTGGCTCCGCCCTCGAAAAGAAATTTAATACGCCTCTGATCGTTTTTTTTTAAAAGGAAAGGATAAAGGAAAGGGTACAATACTTTTATTACATTTTATTTGATTCATTTTTGTTGTTATGTTTTCATGTTTTTTAATCTTCTTCCGGGGGTGACCACAGCAGTCAGACGGTGGAATGTCCAGGTCGTCTTCTCGTACAGCGAGAGTGAAACACCCTATACCAACGGCTGATATCTCTCATCAGTTCATCATGCGCTTTATCGTCAATCTCTTCTCACACCCGGAACACCCCAACTTGCACATTGTTGTTTTAATGGCCTACAGAGGCGTACAAAGTCTGAAGTAAATCTGTGATCCCAGCGTCGTGGCATCCCCTTGTAGATAGGTACCGGGGTCAGAGCAGATGGACCTGTTGCTGCTATGGACGAGGTGTGTGAATGGGACATGACTCATTCGTAAGAAGCGGTCTGGTGCTTTTTGTATTAAGCTTATATAAAATTCTGAACCGCAGGAATGGCCAGGAAGTGTTACAGTAGTCTTTAGCTTTAATTTAAAAAGTACTTGTGGTTATTAATTACGTATGACAGGTTATATTACGTATTATGTTGTCTTGGGGGTTTGAACGTTAAATGGAGCTCGACATACTAGTTATTTTATGTGCTGTTATTTTGAGTTGTTTTCCGTCTCTATGCCAGTTAAACTTTATAAAGTCTGAGCTACTAGCGTGTTGTTTAAGGGGATACGGAATCACCTATCCCCGCAATGTTAATATATGCCTACTATAGGGAACATTTTCTCACAAACTACTGGAGACAGAGAGGTAAAAATTTTACTGTATGTGCATTCATATGTTACAACAATACTGAAACAACAGTTTATTGTCAAAGTATTTTCTTACAGAGATATTGTACATTTATTTTTAAGTAAATTTTTTCCATCGCTTTTTACTAGACTATCACCCCTAAGTCTTTTGTAAATCAAGTAATTAAAAAATCGTTGTTTCAGTATGTAATAGGGACCTATGTCACTACGTCATAAAAATTTCAGACTTCTAGGTTGACCAGTACCTGAGATAATGTTCCTAGATGAAGTAAAAAGTAAACTTACGGGAAACGGAGAAAGAAGATTAAAACATTCCTGATCCGTAGCTAATACCCCCTTCACAGTCTTCATAATCATCTTCAAGTCTTCTTTTGGCACCCCTCTGCACCTGTCTTGCTTTTTTCACTAATGTCTTGATTATATTATCAGCATGCCTTAGTCTGTGCTGATCTAAAAAGAACATAGCACGTACCGTACGGGAACCAACACACATACCCAACTTTTGAAGGACCTGGCATTTAGTTATATTTCCAAGATTGAAGGTTGCCACAGCATCATACACACCAAAATGTAGTGTATTAATTCCGACAAACACTGTTTTTGGGAGACGATGCCATATCACACTATTCAAGCACTCGTTGGGGTTCTGCGTTTTTCCGTGAAGACATTTCATCAGAAGACTTCTGTCAGCCAGATCTCTGAAAATGGGCTTTATTTCTGCCATGATGGCTGATGGTAGACTGTGGTGGTGAATGTATTTCTCTCCTGTTGTTAGTCCCCTATTGTATTTACACCAGCTGTTTTCACCTTTGGGGCACAAACCATGTTGTGGATGCTCATCCGTGGATGCGGTGTGGAAATATAAAGCCCATATAGCTCTCCTCATTTCTTCAAGATTGCCTGTATTTTGCCTGATTGCAAGGCCATAGCAGTTCTGAATGTGGTCTATTATGGAATCAGTCAATCTTCCTCTGCCATCCAAGGTTTTCCCATCATCTAGTTTTTTCCCTTTCATAACTGATTTTAACCTTCTCAGCCTGGCACCCATTCTCTTCTGCACATGTCCTATACATTCAAGTTTGCTTATATTTACACTGTTCCCATATGGTTTGCTTTCCAAAACTTCTTTGAATGCTTTAGAGTCACCATCTCCCAGATATTTGACATAGCGAACATTATACCACTGTGAAGAGCGATGAAAAATTTTCTTCACCCCAGCAACCTCCATGCCACCACTACTACCATAATAATTAGCAATACAGTCATCACTGTGTTCATTTTTCAGCCTGCCTGTGCACCTACAGTATTTAGACATTATTGCAACATCAATAACCTTGCCAGTATCAACACTAGTTGCTGTTACAACACCATTGTTGGAGGTGTGGCCCCTTTTCTGCCACGTGCCATCAAACGCCACTGTGAGGTCACGACTGCCGTCATTTTCTTCCACTGCTTCTTCCACAGCAACCTGCATTGACTTCTGTGCTACATCTTCAACTGCAGATCCTAGTACATAATTGTAAGCTTCAAACTTTGAAGGTGCACTTGGAAGATTTAGAACACCACATAGCATATCACCAGCTGCTTTGCCCTTACCAATTGCTCGCAATCCATAAACTAACCTAATATTTACACTATAAAGTTCAGTTTTCTTGTATCCATTATTTACAGTTACTGAAACCGAACTTGGAAACTTACAGCTGTATTTACAAACACTGCATATTAAATTAAACTGGGCAGCCAGGCCAACATGGGATTCTACTTTCAGAGAAACGTTTCCATGACATTTTTTGCAGCACAAACTGTTTTCAAGAGCTTCACACAATATATTCGTATCAATGAGTTCAAAAACTTCATTCCCTCTATCAAGTAAATTATATTTCTCTTCCAAATCTCTTAGTTTTTTATGAGAAGCACTGTTTTCATTTGGTGTAAGTTCGTTCGGCAAATCAGTAATAAGTGGATTCACATTTTCCAACAGTGATGATGATGAACTGCTTTGCTTTGCTAATGAATCATTATTTCTTTTCTTTTGCCAGTTCACACGCTTTTTAAATACTTTTGCTTTAGCTCTAGGCATTTTCACTGCGAAAAATGAAGCACTAAATACGAAATAACTCAACAACAACTACTTTCTTATATCACACTGTTTACAAAACAGTCCCGCCACAAAGTCAAAGAGTAACTTGAGGAAACCAGAGAGAAACATTTTCGGGCAACTAGTGTATAAATAGTCGCTGGAAACCGGGATATTTGAATTCATGTCACTTTAAAGGTACTGCCAAAAAGTTCATGGTCAGCCACGAGAGACGTGTATAACTAAAGCGCAATACCCGATCTCACAAATATATAAAAATAAAATAGTTATAATTGTAGTAGAGCTATGTATGATACGTCATTTTAAAGAGGAAACATGGCAGAATATAATACGCCAATAAAAAAATTCGATTTTTTAACCCAAAATCCGATTCCGTATCCCCTTAAGGCCATGTTCTCCTGCACATGCTAATCGTTTCATGAAGTGTTATTCGATTGTTCACTATCGTGCTGTCTTTCTTTAAAACTTCGAGCCTAGAGTATGTTATTAAGACAAGAACTATTTTAACTATGCGTCACGCTTGTGAGGGTTTAGTTGGTCCATGGATTATAATCTTTTGTCTCGTCCAAATTCAAATGTGATTTACTTTGCAGATCATAAGTGTCTCCGCTGTGTATAATATTCTTTGTGTGTTTACGAACGACCTTCAGTATTGGCTTACTGCAACTGATCGAGGAACATTCTTTCAAAGGAGTGAATCAAGCTGGTCATTGTAAACGGTCTAAGGTTGAATTGTTAAGGCAGACGATAATTTAAATTTAAATTTTTTTGCCATTGTAGTATTTTTAATTAATTAATGTTGAGCAGTCATTCTCCTCATTATTAACACAGTTCTCAGTGTCACTCTCCACCTGTGCTAATGTGGGACTCCCTGTTTCCAACAGTATGTGGGGATTTTGTTGTTAAATTATGTCATGAGGTCAATGGTTTAATGAAGCATTTGGTTAATTAGTCTTTTATAGTGTAAATTACGAATATGAGAAAACAGCCTCATTGCAGCCTTTAGGCTATAATCTGGATGTGTACACATTATATAACTTTTGCACAGGGTTTTGATGAGTGAGTACCTGCTGTTGGATGATAGAATACATAGCTACGCACATTCATTAGAGTTCGGTTTATGCTAAATAAGCATGTATGTGTCAGCAAGTACTTCGTTAATCATTTGTGGTCAGACCCCGTTTTCAGTAGAATTCAGAGTCATAAACGTCCATGTTACACAGCATATATTAATAGATGAAAGCTGAACTGCTCATGGCAGTAGCTCATTCTTACAACACAGCACACTGCTTGCAAGTTTCTGGGTCATTCTGTAATGTGCATTTTTCATAACTTCAGTGGGTAAGAATAAGTAACCAATTGCAAAAAAATGGTTCAAATGGCTCTGAGCACTATGGGACTCAACATCTTAGGTCATAAGTCCCCTAGAACTTACAACTACTTAAACCTAACTAACCTAAGGACATCACACACACCCACGCCCGAGGCAGGATTCGAACCTGCGACCGTAGCAGTCCCGCGGTTCCGGACTGCAGCGCCAGAACCGACCAATTGCAACGAAGCCGATTTACTAATTACCTGCACACCCTCATCGTGCAACTTGTTGTCAAAACTGCGGAGCTGTGAATACACGGTTTACGTGATAACCCTCTACAAGAGGCTTTCTCGGCCCATAGGTTTTATGAGCGCCTACTCCCGTGTGACGTGCCGCTTAGGCTGTGGAGATCTCGTGTTGTCCGTAGGGACGAGAAATGGACGGAACACTTTGCCATCTGTCCGAGCTACGAAGCGGCCTGCAGGGGTTGCGTGGGAACCGAACCCCGTCGGGAATCGGTGCTCGCTTCAGCCCGGCTCTACACTCTCGGCGCCCTCTCTTCACTCTCATGTGGGAACATGGGTTTCCTATGCGAAAAATGGGAGCACTTGACACTGGTGACCTTGTTGCAGTAACACTGCTGTCAACATTTTGCATACATTTTTAATCAATAAAGGAAGTAAATTTCCTGAATTGCTCTGCCATCATTGTGGATTTTTGTGGCTAAATCGTCTAGAGCGCTTGTTACACGAGGTAATTCAGCTGGCCCTACCTATGGATTTTATGCAACTGACAAGACCTTCAAAAACCACACATGAGATTTTCATAATCTCTCAAATGCTAAGCGCAAAAATGAACAGGAACAGGACTTCTTTCGTAGGAAATATAATGTAGTTAAATTTTGTACTGGGATACGTTTTTGCTAGAGACTTTAGTTATCGAATTATTCGAGAAACACATACAAAAGTGACCTTCAAAAGCCTTTTTATTGAGTAACTCGAAAATCGTGGCCTCCAGCGAAAACAAATCCCAGTACAGAATTTAACTATATTAAATTTCCTACAAAAAGGTTATGTCCATTCTTTCTGTATGACTAATAGTTCGCGTTTAGCAAGCGAGAGAATATGAAAATCTCGCATATGGCTTCTGAAGGCTTTAAGGATTGCATAAAACTCATAGGTAGGGGCAACTGAATAATCCTGAGTATCTCTTTTATTTATACCGATATTTCGACCATTGCTATCATCAGATCGGTGTCAATTTCAGTAAAACGTCGTTAGAAATAAAGAATTATACGAAGCGATGTAGATGACGATAGTGACAAAAGTAAGTTTTTACGTTTTTTTTAACGTTAACAGAATATTCTGTCGATGCTTGTCAGAAATGATGATATTAAATAGGTAACACCTCCTTATGTTCTGAAAAATTATATTTGTTAGGTCAGGAACTGGCTTTCGGCTTCTTAGGACGTCGTCAGGTCACAACTGAATGTCGCAAACACAGATAAAAACAACACCGATAAAGAGAAAAAAAATCATGAAAAACCTACTTACGTAACAGCAGCACACATTGGCCAATTTTCAGCACACTCGGTGAAATATTTAAAAAGACGAAGGTGACAATGGAGTTTCGCACCAGTAGCACTTTACGAACGAAAACACAATCAGGAAAAAGAAATATCCCATTATTCTTGAACTATAATCTCATGCAATGATTGTAACTAATTTCACTTTTGACGAACAGGTAGGAACCTCTCATTTAGATTTAAAGAACACATGCGAAATTGTGATATTAACCAGTTCACATGTTACATACACTTGCGTAACCTTGAACACAAAGCAGAACAAACATAAAATACAATGAAAATTCTGCATCGTGTACCCAAAGCAGCCATAGTGGAGTGAAGTACGCGTGTCGAGAATTGAAAAGTACAATGACAAAACTGAGCCTAAGATCAAAAGCGATTATTTCTTTATTGGTTGTCAGACGACCGAAACAGAATAAAAAGAAAGAAGGTGGTGGATGCAATCAACAGTTGATACAGTCATTTTTGAAAGGACCTTACTCCAAAATCTTAAGTTTTCACCAACTTCGGGAAACATTCTGCAGGTGAGTATATGGAATGTAACAGGATGGGATTCGCAGTGTTTAAAGCACAGAATGAAGTGGATATTTTATCACTACTGCAGTTGATGATTTTTGCTATCACTTTCAAAAAAATAAGTCCAAAATAGGAATAAGGTCCTTTTCGTGAGGAAATAGCTCATTCGCATGGTCAAGTTACGTTTTTAGTAGTGTTTTAAGACGTTTCTTTTTCCACTCATGTATTTTACAATATTGTACCTCTAATCAAAGTACATGCGAGGGTTGAATGGAAAGTAATGCCTCCACCTTTGGTAATTGTGTTTGGATGGGAATATTTTAATAAATCAAAAGCACAAATAATCGTTAGAATGTAATCTTTAATTACCAATATTCACTGTTGCACATAATCACCAGCCAATTGGATACATTTCTGCCAACGATGAACAAGTTTTCTGAAGCCATCACGGAAGAAGTCGACACTGTTTCCGCAACCACAGTCTCACAGTTCTCTCAACGTCTTCATCAGAAGCATAATGATGTCCCCGCAGATCGCCTTTCATTATCAGGAACAGATGGAAGTCAGACGGTGCTAAATCTGGACTGTATGGAGGATGCCGTGCGGTGGTGAGATTCAATTTCTGAAGTTCTGCTGTGGTGGCACGTGAAGTGTGCACAGATCTTCCGATAGCCAAGCAAAGCAATAATGTGACCCACACGTTCTTGTAAATGCCGAATGTGCTTGCAATTTCTCTGTGAGTGATAAGACGATCGTCCGGAATCAATCTGGCAACATTTTGCTTGTGAAACTCGGTGGTTGCTGTCACAGGACGTCCAACTCTTTGCTTGTCACACAGGCCAGGTGTTCCCGCCTCAACATCTTTAAACTTACTCGCCCAACGACGCACAGTACTCACACTAACATAATCACCATAAGCTGCTTTCATTCTCTGATGAATCTCCTTTGGGGTGACACCTTCTGCTATCAAGAATTCAGTGACTGCCCGTTGCTTAAATCGCATTGACCGACCGTCTGCGCAGGGTTCCATACTATACACTGTAACAACGCAACCGTTCAGTGCTAAGGCTTTCCGCCAACTGGAGCTGCAGAGAAGAGGCTACGGAACAAGCCAGTACCTGCCGCATACCAAAGCGGTTACGAAGGTGGAGGCATTACTTTTCAGTCAAACCTCGTACAAAATGATTTCACTGATCATGATCATCAGCAGCAACGTCATATACAGACCATTTCATTAAATCATAGAAATACCTGTATTCATCTACGTCTACATCTACCTCTACATGGATACTCTGCAAATCACATTTAAGTGCCTGGCAGAGGGTTCATCGAACCACCTTCACAATTCTCTATTATTCCAATCTCGTATAGCGCGCGGAAAGAACGAACACCTGTATCTTTTCGTACGAGCTCTGATTTCCCTTATTTTATCGTGGTGATCGTTCCTCCCTATGTAGGTCGGTGTCAACAAAATATTTTTGCATTTGGAGGAGAAAGTTGGTGATTGGAATTTCGTGAGCAGATTCCGTCGCAACGAAAAACGCCTTTCTTTTAATTATTTCAACCCAAATCCTGTATAATATCTCCCATATTTCGCGATAATACAAAAGGTGCTGCCTTTCTTTGAACTTTTTCGATGTATTCCGTTAGTCCTATTTGGTAAGGATCCCACACCGCCCAGCAGTATTCTAAAAGAGGACGGACAAGCGTAGTGCAGGCAGTCTCCTTAGTAGGTCTGAACACATCTTCTAAGTGTCCTGCCAATGAAACGCAGCCTTTGGTTAGCCTTCCCCACAACTTTTTCTATGTGTTCTCTCCAATTTAAGTTGTTCGTAATTCTAATACCTAGGTATTTAGTTGAATTTACGGTTTTTAGATTAGACTGATTTATCGTGTAACGGAAGTTTAACGAGTTCCTTTTAGCACTCATGTGGATGACCTCACACTTTTCGTTATTTAGCGTCAACTGCCACTTTTCTCACCATTCCAATATTTTCTCTAAATCGTTTTGCAGTTTGTTTTGATCTTCTGATGACTTTATTATTTGATAAACGACACCGTCATCTGCAAACAAGCGAAGACGGCTGCTCAGATTATCTCCCAAATCGTTTATCTAGATAAGGAACAGCAAAGGACCTATAACACTACCTTGGGGAGTATAATCAGTTTCCGGCCCGAGCTGTCAGAGCTGGTGATCCTATGTGCGTGAGGTGTCTTGCTTGAGTGTATTTATCTTTTTCCGACGAAAGCTATGGCCGAAAGCTTACGTTTGTTTTTAATTGCACTTGTCTGCAACTTAGCGTGTTATCTTTACGGCAGGTAACCCTTTCTCTTTTCCTACATTGTTGATATAAACATTTGTATTTTTTAACCTCCATTTTAAGCTCTTCATTGTCAATAAACCCACTGTGAGTGTCGGGCTACTCACGTATACCGAGGTGACTGTAGAGCAACACTCAATATTCGTGGCCACCAGTACCGGCTGGCCACAACATTACGTTATTTAATGCTTGTGTAGCCGATAGCGTTTGCTTCTTGTGACTCTAGAAAATGGTCCCTGGCCCATCTGTCCACGATACAATCTTGAGAACGCACCTGTCCTTTGACAATGTGCGCTAATTTCCGTAGCGTGTAGTCACCTCATGTACCACAACACTGCGCCAAAATTTCCTGCGTTATTCATCACATAAAAGTTGTGTTAAAAACGCCCCTCTGCAGTCAGCTTTACAACAGGTTTGGGCCAGTTCACCTCAGGAGAGGATACAGCGGCTTTATGACACCCTTCCCAACCGAACCAGTGCATGCATCCAGGTGAGAGGAGGCCCAATGACATTATCGAACGCTTTCACCCATGGTCGTTTTTGCTAATGATCATACACTGAGGTGACAAAACTCATGGTACAGCGATATGTACATACACAGATGGTGGTGGTATCGCGTACACAAAGTATAAAAGGGCAGTGCATTGGCGGAGCTGTCATTTGTACTCAGATGATTCATGTGAAAAGGTTTCCGGCGGGATTATGGCCGCACGACGGGATTTCACAGACTTCAAACGCGGAATGGTGGTTGGAGCTACATGCACGGAACATCACATTTCGGAAATCGTAGGGAGTTCAATATTTCTAGATCTACTGAGTCAAGAGATTGGCGAGAATACCAAATTTCAGGCATCACCTCTCACTACGAACAACACAGTGGCCGACGGCCTTCACCTAACGACCGAGATCAGCGGCGTTTGCGTAGAATTGTCATTGCTAACAGACAAGCAATCTGGCGTGAAATAATCGCATAAACCATTGTGGGACATACGACGAACGTACCCGTTAGGACAGTAAGCCGAATTTTGCCGTTAATTGGGTATGACAGCGGACGACTGACACGAATACCTTCACTACTAGCACGTCATCCTACGCTGATCGTGACCATATCGTTTGGACCCTAAGCGACTGGAAAGCCGTGGCCTGGTCAGATGAGGTTCGATTTCAGTTGGTAAGAGCTGATGGCAAGGTTCGAGTGTGGCGCAGACCCCACGTGGCCATGGACCAACTTATCAAAAAATGGCTCTGAGCACTATGGGACTTAACATCTGAGGTCATCAGTCACCTAGAACTTAGAACTTCTTGTAAGTAGGCTGTTAAGGTTTTTATGTTGGTAACGCCACGTAGTGCTCTATATGAAAATCACTGACTGTGCTGTCTGAAGGTTGTGGTTGGTTTGCATTGTTGGAATATTTGCTACTGTAGTGTTGGGGATTTGGATGTGAACAGCGCGTAGCGTTGCGCAGTTGGAGGTGAGTCGCCAGCAGTGGTGGACGTGGGGAGAGAGACGGCAGAATTTTAAGAGCGGACGATCTGGACGTGTGTCCGCCAGAAAGAGTAAATTTGTAATACTGTATATCATGAACTAACAATAACCTATACCTTCCATGAATCACTTACCTCACAAAAATCTTCGTTACTGGAACTATATATATATATATATATATATATATATATTTTATGACTTTTGAACACTATTAAGGTAAATACATTGTTTGTTCTCTATCAAAATCTTTCATTTGCTGACTATGCCTATCGGTACTTAGTGCCTTCAGTAGTTAGAATCTTTTATTTAGCTGGCAGTAGTGACGCTCGCTGTATTGCAGTAGTTCCAGTAACGAAGATTTTTGTGAGGTAACTGATATATGGAAGGTATAGGTTATTGTTAGTCAGGGCCATTCTTTTGTAGGGATTTTTCAAAGTCGGATTGCGTTGCACTAAAAATATTTGAAAATCAAATAACGTAGACTTTATCAGCACAGACATTCAGTAATTTTTCAAAAGGGATGTTTCATACTTAAACCTAACTAACGTAAGGACATCATACACATCCATGCCCGAGGCAGGATTCGAACCTGCGACCGTAGCGGTCGCGCGTTCCCAGACTGAAGTGTGTAGAATCTCTCGGCCACTGCGGCCGGCTACCAACTTACCCACATGGTAATGTGGGATATGGTTGCGGCTCCTTAATGGCGTGTGCTGTGTGTACATGGAATGGACTGGGCCCTGTGGTCCAACTGAACCGGTGATTGACTTGAAATGGCTATGTTCGGCATCGTGGAGACCACTGCAGCCATTTATGGACTTCGTGATCCCAAACAACGATGCACCATGTCACAGGGACACAATTGTCCACGATTGGTTTGAAGACAATTCGAGCGAATGATCGGTAGTACTTTCTGAATTCGTTGTTGTTGTAGTCTTCAGTCCTGAGAGTGGTTTGATGCAACTCTCCATGCTACTCTGTCCTGTGCAAGCTTCTTCATCTCCCAGTACCTACTGCAACCTACATCCTTCTGAATCTGCTTAGTGTATTCATCTCTTGGTCTCCCTCTACGATTTTTACCCTCCACGCTGCCCTCCAATGCTAAATTTGTGATCCCTTGATGCCTCAAAACATGTCCTACCAACCGATCCCCTCTTCTAGTCAAGTTGTGCCACAAACTCCTCTTCTCCCCAATTCTATTCAATACCTCCTCATTAGTTATGTGATCTACCCATCTAATCTTCAGCATTCTTCTGTAGCACCACATTTAGAAAGCTTCTATTCTCTTTCTTCTATTTCTAACTTTCGGAATTATGGACTCAATATTTCTGCAGGGCACTTCCAACGACTTGTTGAGTCAATGCGACGTCGATTCGCCGCACTACGCCGGGTGAAAGGAGGTCAACCACGATATTAAGAGGTAGTAGCCCACTTCAGTGGGCAGCACCTCAGTGTAGTACAGTCTGTGTTTAGGTCCCCTTCAGCAGCTCCGATATTGCAGTGACACGAGCTAGCTTGTTATACGGCACGGGGGTACCACGGCGCGCTCCGGTGTTCCAACTCTGAAAGACGAGGACCGCCGCATCTACTCTAGTGGTCCGCGGACCTCCGCCGGTGGCCGCCGCGTGTAAACAGCGCGATATTTACTCACTGCCGGTTATTGACCCCGGTAAGAGTCAGCGGCGGTCTAATTTCTGCACAATCGCCGCGCACAATGCCCGCGGGGCGCGCACTGCAAACACGGTGACGACTGGCGATTGGTTTTCGCGTCCCAGCTGGCGAGCGTAATGAAGAAAAGACTAGGTGGGGCTGCGACCGCCTCCGCCGCTGCCACGGGGGACGCCTGCAATCCCTCTCCATTACGCCGCTCCAATTGTAGAGCGCACCCCTCCCCCGGCTCCTAACAATGGTGCAATGCGATTCCCCTTCCCTGCTCGCCGCGTAGCCGATCCTCTTATTTAGCCGTATCCGGCGGGATTCTCATTACCCAAACCCCCGGCTCCCCTTAAAGCCACTGACACACACAAAAAGCTCGGCGATAAAAACCGATTGGGAACTGAGAAGGAATTAGGACGGGCTCTCCCGCGCGGTGATCGCCGCTCGCTGAAGACTTCTAATTGGTTGGCGCTGTTTGTTTCACACCTGCCTCGCTTCCCGAGCTCCGGACCGCCGCTACTGTCTCGCTAGCTGCGCCGACGTCTGCGCCATAACGTCCCATTTCATTATACGCGTGCAAAAATTCAAGAAAACCCTTCTGCGCTTAATAGTATCTCGTAGAGATTATATATGTTGAAAATATTCCTTTAGATAAAAGGTGAACGAAGGAAAAATGAGTGTAAGGAGCACAATGTGAGAATATCCAACGTTCATTTACCGTTACTAATAAAAGCACGATTATATGTGGTATCGGCCGGCCGGTGTGGCCGTGCGGTTCTAGGCACTTCAGCCTGGATCCGCGTGACCGATACGGTCGCAGGTTCGAATCCTGCCTCGGGCATGGATGTGTGTGATGTACTTAGGTTAGTTAGGTTTAAGTAGTTCTAAGTTCTAGGGGACTGGTGACCACAGATATTAAGTCCCATAGTGCTCAGAGCCATTTGAACCATATGTGGTACCCATCAAAATTTGTCACTGGATTGAGAATTTCTTCGTAGGATGGATGCAACTTATTACACTACTGACCATTAAAATTGCTACACCACGAAGATGACGTGCTACAGACGCGAAATTTAACCGACAGGAAGAAGATGCTGTGATACGCAAATGATTAGCTTTTCATAGCATTCACACAAGGTAGTTGGTGTTGGACACACGGGGGTATGGAGCGAAGTCAACGTTCTAACTGATTCCAAATGTGTTCCATTGGATTCAGTTGGGTACTCATGGCAGGAGAGCCCATTTCAGACATGTTATTGCCCAAAGACATTGCCTCACAGAGGACAGGGTGCATACTCGTGCTGATAGAGACAGTCATCCTCTCTGACCTTTTTCGCTGTTGTAAGTATTACGAGGTGCGGCTAGAAAAAAACAGGACTGATGCTGGAAAAAACATTTATTTACAATTATTTACAATTTCATGTTATCTCCTTCAATGTACTCTCCTCCTCGGTCTCTACACCGCTCCATACGAATTTTCCACTGTTCATAGCAATGCTGCAGATCATTTTCGGTAAGTCCATACATTACTTCCGTCGCTTTTTCTTTTACTGCTTCAACAGTCTCAAATCTAGTTCCTTTCAAAGCTGACTTGACTTTAGGGAAAAGAAAAAAGTCACAGGGGGCCAAATCAGGTGAGTAGGGTGGATGATCTAAGATGGGAATGTTGTGTTTTGCCAAAAACGTCTTCACTGACAACGCACTGTGAGCTGGGGCATTGTCTTGGTGAAGGATCCATGACTTTTTTCTCCACAAATCGTTCCGTTTTCTCCGTACTCGCTCACGTAGGGTAGCCAGGACGCTAATGTAGTAATGCTGATTCACTGTTTGTCCCTCTGGTACCCAATCAATGTGCACAATCCCTTTGATGTCAAAAAAACAATCATCATTGCCTTGAATTTCGATTTTGACATTCGTGCTTTTTTTTGTCGAGGAGAACCAGGAGTTTTCCAATGCATCGATTGGCGTTTAGTTTCGGGATCGTAAGTAAAAAACCACGATTCATCGCAAGTAATAACATTTTGTAAGAAGGTGGGATCACTTTCAATGTTTTCCAGGATGTCAGAACAAATCATTCTTCGGCGTTCCTTCTGTTCAATTGTGAGACACTTTGGAACCATTTTTGAACACACTTTGTTCATGTTGAAACTTTCATGAAGAATCTGCCTAACACTTTCCTTGTCAACTCCTGTTAACTCAGACACTGCTCTGATTGTTAAACGGCGATCTTGTCGAACAAGTTTACCGATTTTTTGAATGTTTGCATCAGTTTTTGCTGACAATGGTCTGCCAGTGCGAGTGTCATCACTGGTGTCTTCACGGCCATCTTTAAATCGTTTAAACCACTCAAACACTTGTGTTCGCGATAAACAGTCATCGCCGTACACTTGTTGTAACATTACAAACGTTTCACTTGCAGATTTTCCTAGTTTGAAACAAAATTTGATGTTAACACGCTGTTCTTTCTGTACACTCAACATTTTCCGACGCACAGACAAAACGTCAACTACTTAAAACAGACGCCACGGGCAGACTGAGTGCAGGAGGCAGATGAAACTCGAGCAGTAGGCGGAGCGAGAGTCACGTGACAGGCCACGCGACTTTCAGCCTTATTGCATTCGTTTTATTGTTTCACCAGTACTAGTCCGGTTTTTTTCTAGCCACACCTCGTACACAGTGCTGTACAGTGTGCGCATATGCATTAGCACTTTCCTAATCGCGTAATGATACTAAACCGTAACTGATGTAGAGGTCGATGGCAGCATGTCATGACCTGACACAAATGCAGGATACTTTTCGATCGGTACTCCTGGGATTTGCAGTGGGAGGCTAGCACTAGTGGGGTGGTTGTAGGAATCTGGAACATTCTATAATAATTAGTACTGGAATACTTTAGGCAATAACTTTTACTTAAATTTGTCCTGCTACTGCAATCTAGGAACATAACTAATAACAACTATCTCTCTTGAATACAAGTGACTCATTAACAAACATTAACTGGATTATACAACAAGCAAGATAACACAATTCTGGTATTACGTGAGTAATACACGCGCGAACTAGAGGCTGAGAACCTAGCGAGCTGAAGGCTATTCTAATCTGACTTCGCTCACGACCTGTCGCTGACTCGGCCGGTGCGATCTGCAAGTCTCTGTCCGTGCCATACGGCGGCGCTGCAAGCGCCAGGGAGTCCAGAGAGTTTGCAAGTGCTGGACCGCTATCGGTCATCGCAACCTCTAGCATGGTGTCTAACATTGACACCATCCTAACCACGCAAAACACCCTTATACTTTGACACTATCTTTTCTGTACTTCATTGTTGGCACCAAACGTGATTGCAGGCGACGTTCTCCAGAGATTTTCCATACCAAAAATGTTCCATCGGGTTGACACAGGGTACAGAGTGATTCATGACTCTTAATCACTCGTTCCCAGTCATCCACTCTCCAGTAGCGTCGCTCTTTTCACAACCTCAAGCGTAGTTCAGCACTGACAAGAGACATGTGTGGCTTATGAGGGGCTGCTAGCTTGTTGTACACCATCCTTTTTACCTCCCTACTCACCAACATTGTACTAGGTCAGCAGTTCCCAACCTGAGGGTAATTACCCCCGACTGTAAAATGAACTTTTATAAGGGGTAAAAAAGGGTACAGTAGTGTTTGGGTCACAAAAGTGAACTACTTTCAAAAGCTTATTATCATTACCGTCATCACTATTTCGTAAAACTCTAATACTGGTTACATTAGTTACCAATAATTACATTTTTTACTCGAAGTACTATCAATGACGCGTGAGACAATGTGCTGGAGATTACAGTTTGCGAAACAAATATATGAACATCTTCCTTGTTCCTCCCACAGCACACCTACTGCACATATACATTGTATCATCCATCTGTGACAGTAAAATATACAGATTGAATAACATAGGAGATATGCTACAACCCTGTCTCATTCCCTTCCCAACCACTGCTTCCCTTTCACGTCCATCGACTCTTATAACAGCAGTCTGGTTTCTGTACAAATTGTAAATAGCCTTTCGCTCCCAGTATTTTACCCCTGCCACGTTCAGAATTTGAAAGAGAGTATTCCAGTCAACATTATCAAATACTTTCTCTAAGTCTACAAAATGCCAGAAACGTCGGTTTTCCTGTCCTTAATCTATCTTCTAAGATAAGTCATAGGGTCAGTATTGCCTCGCGTGTTCCATCATTTCTACGGAATCCAAACTAGCTCGGTCGTTGTGGCCGTGCGGTTCTAGGCGCTTCAGTCTGGAACCGCGTAACCGCTACGGTCGCAGGTTCGAATCCTGCCTCGGGCATGGATGTGTGTGATGTCCTTAGGTTAGTTAGATTTAAGTAGTTCTAAGTTATAGGGGACTGATGACCACAGATGTTAAGTCCCATAGTACTCAGAGCCATTTGAATCCAAACCTACCCGATGTCAGCTGCTAGTAGTCTTTCAATTCCTCTGTAAAGGATTCGTGTTAGTATTTTGCAGCTCTGACTTATCAAACTGATAGTTCGATAATTTTCACGCCTGTCGACACCTGCTTTCTTTGGGATTGGAATTATTAGATTCTTCTTGAAGCCTGAGGGTATTTTGCCTGTCTCATAAAAAAAAAAAAAATGGTTCAAATGGCTCTGAGCACTATGGGACTTAACATCTGTGGTCATCAGTCCCCTAGAACTTAGAAAGACTTAAACCTAACTAACCTAAGGACATCACACACATCCATGCCCGAGGAAGGATTCGAACCTGCGACCTTAGCGGTCACGCGGTTCCAGACTGAACCGCCCACAACCGCACGGCCACACCGGCCGCCTGTCTCATACATCTTGCTCACCAGATGGTTGAGTTTTGACATGGCTGGCTCGCCCAAGGCTATCAGTAGTTCAAATGGAATGATGTCTATTCCCGGGGCCTTGTTTCGAGTTAAATCTTTCAGTACTCTGTCAAATTCTTCACGCAGTATCATGTGTCCCATTTCATCTTCATCTACGTCCTCTTCCATTTCCATAATATTGCCCTCAAGTACATCGCCCTTGTATAGACCCCTCTATATACTCCTTCCACCTTTCTGATTTCCCTTATTTGCTTAGGACTTGTTCCATCTGAGCTCTTGGTATTCATACAGGTGGTTCTCTTTTGTGCAAAGGTACCCTTAATTTTGCTATGGGCAGTATCTGTCTTACGGCTAGTGATATATGCCTCTACATCCTTACATTTGGCCTCTAGCCGTCCTTGCATAACCATTTTGCACTTAATGTCGATCTCATTTTTGAGACGTTTGTATTCCTTTTCGCCTGCTTCGTTTACTGCATTTTTATATTTTCTCGTTTCATAAATTAAATTCAGTATCTCTTCTGTTACCTAAGGATTTCTACTAGCTCTCGTCTTTTTACCTACTTCATCCCCTGCTGCCTTCACTATTTTATCTCTCAAAGCTACCCATTCTTCTTCTACCGTATCTCTTTCCCAGTTTTTGTGAATCGTTCCCCAATGCTCTCTCTGAAACTCCCTACAATCTCTGGTTTAGTCAGTTTATCCACGCTCCATCTCCTTAAATTCCCACCTTTTAGCAGTTTCTTCAGTTTTAATCTACAGTTCATAACGAATAAATTGTGGTCAGAATCCACATCTGCCCTTGGAAATGTCTTATAATTTAAAACCAGGTTCCTAAATCTCTGTCTTACCATTATATAATCTATCTGAAATCTTCCAGTGTGTCCAGGCCTCTTCCACGTATACAGCCTTCATTCATGATTCTTAAACCAATGTTACGTGGCAGCGGATGAATGAGGCATTAAACCGGGAGAGTCTGATTTTCACTAGAAAATTGAAACGAATATTCAGCACCTAATGTTCGCTTCAGCGGACAAATATTTTAGGGAAAGGAAGAAAACACGTCACTACTGTTTGACGTCATGTTTTATCAAAATAATACGAAATAAATATCTTTGTTTATTGAGAAACGCACAGTGGGTTTAGGACGAGCGACAGAGAGATCTGCTAACAATGAGGTGGGCGGTAGCCTCAAAATTGTAGATGGAGTGAGCCAAAAACAAAATCTGTTCACGTGAGGCATCCGTTGTCAAGGGGAAACGTCGATTTGGTTTCCGTTAAAAATAAATTTAAAGCGGAATTTTATGCGTCCATTCGACAGAGAGTGGATCCAAATTAGCGTGTTGTTGTAACATGAAGGACATTTCCATGTCCGCGATGTGTCGGCCGCAACATGGACGCAAACAAAAGGAGTGTGGAGTAGACACTAATAAGCATTTAATCAGATGACATATCAGGATCCTTTGGCACATAACAGTCCACCGATCTATCCACAATTTTCCTATAAATTTGATTCAAATTACTTGAAAGTTCAACCGCGATTGAACCCATTAACGAAATTTTCGAGGGATTTGAAACTTGATAGTAATTATTCCTAACATACTGTTCCAGATTTCGGTTGTCACCACTATTTTGAGAGGAGTTAATTGCTCAAGTTTTAAGCGGGCGTCGTCATCCTCGTGGAAAGCGTAGTGATTTACAAGTAGTGAAAACCGACTTTCCGGCGGTTCGGACTGTTCCATCATGAGAGACTAAGTACAGTCATGTGGGCTCGGGGCAACTATCATACCTTGAAAAGCGTGTTGATGTTTCGTCACTATGTGCTTCCTTTATAACTTGTGTACACAAACAGCAGTCGCGCTTACCATGATTCACAGACAACGCGCAACGTTATCTGCGACAATAACGACGAAAATTAAAACTTGTAAGGAAATTGACTTTCTAATACGATTTTGATATTTTTACTGCGAGAGAGAAAGAGTTTTTTTATTGCTTGGGTGAAGATTTCATAATAACGTAATAATTAATTTTCTTTGCTTTAACCGTGCGCGAGCTGCTGCTTGCACACCATTAGAACAATTTAGTCTCCATCACAGAACTTTCTCGCTCTTCTTAATTACATAACATAAGCGACAATTCTAGAAAATTAACTCTTTTAACGTAACCTTTTGTAATGTACGATGTTTTGTCATAATTCTTTTGAACATGTCACTGTTAAATAAATAACTTCAGCGTATTTTCAGAGTTCTTTGCCGTTCTAGATTGTAATGAAGAAAACTTCTGTAAATTCACTTTTCTAAATTTGCCAATGCATCTAAAAGTGGCTCTGAGCACTATGGGACTTAACATCTATGGTCATCAGTCCCCTAGAACTTAGTACTACTTAAACCTAACTAACCTAAGGACAGCACACACATCCATGCCCGAGGCAAGATTCGAACCTGCGACCGTAGCAGTCGCGCGGCTCCGGACTGAGCGCCTAGAACCGCTAGACCACCGCGGCCGGCTGCCAATGCATCTCTTAAAGGCATCAGCATTAAGGCAATTTATCACGCCATCATGCATTTCCCAGTCTTTGTCATTCACTAGATAAAGTTTCACAATTTCAATTTAAAATGCAGGCACATTACGTGGACTCATTACACACCTGTAGTTACTTTGCCGCTGAGTAAACGAGATGCGCCTTTTTAGTAGTTTCCAATAGCAGCAGCAGCGGTTTCCTGAGAGCCCTATTCATTGCCACAGGTACGCCAAAACACAAAGAGGAAAAATGGTTCAAATGGCTCTGAGCACTATGCGACTTAACTTCTGTGGTCAACAGTCGCCTAGAACTTAGAACTAATTAAACCTAACTAACCTAAGGACATCACACACACCCATGCCCGAGGCAGGATTCGAACCTGCGACCGTAGCGGTCACGCGGTTCCAGACTGAAGCGCCTTTAACCGCACGGCCACACCGGCCGGCCACAAAGAGGAAAGATGACATTTCAGATTTCAAGGGAATTCCTTTCATACGACTAGATGGTTTTGTAAATATCATGACACAGAAGTAAAGAAGTATGAAACAGAATGTTACGATCTTTGGAGGCAGCTTGGGTAGAATCTGACTTTCTTTATTAGGAAACTCAATATACTATCTTCGAAATAACGCTGTCAGATTAACTTCTGTTACGGTTCATTGTTTGCAATAGATCCAACTTCTCAAACAATCTTTCATATCATCCAAGCAAAGCAATTGCCAATGAAAAATGAATAAATAGGAACAATCAGTAAAAATAATAATTTTTTTAAAGAAACATTCAACATACAGTATTGCTTTATACCCCTACCTACCCTATTCCCGATACAACAAACGTCGCACACACATGGTTTGTTACTGACAGCCCTATCCGTCTCCTCATACACACACACACACACGAACGCGCGCGCGAGCGCACACACACTACATTATATCATTCCTCAGCCACTCTTCACCCACTTGAGTAAAAAATTGAAATAAGTATGACAGCTAAAGAACACTCTGTTTTATTTGGAATACTTGGGTGAAACTATAACACCCTCCTTGATACATAACATTATACATGTCGTGTTTGCTGCTATCTTAAAAAACGTTTGACCGTAATGTTATTACTATTGTTTAATTTAACGGGTTGAAAGTCGATTATTCTTCTCCAAAACATACGCAGGTCAGTGAATAAAACAAAGCGGATTGCCAGTTATTTCTGAAAGTTCACAGAAATATGTAATTACGTATTGTATCAAAGAAAACTTATGATTGCCACTCCCATTCGGACACATTCTTAATGAGTGAAGAAACTGCACTAATTAAACTCAAAATTTCAGTTACTAATTAATTGTCTCGATTAACTATTTCATAAGACTTCTACTAAACCAACTTTTTACACACAATATTGATCATGTACTTTACTACAAGACAGTTATTAACCAACAAATATGTCTCTCACATTAAAGTGCATGAAAAATCCTATACATCTCTGAGCAAAGCAATAGCTAAAGTAACCAAGGAAATTAATCGACATCCCTCATTTATTTATGTAAGTGTCCTATAAAAAAAAAGTACATGTAAATCAAAATACACTTGCCACAAATTTTCGTTATTAATACGTAAATTAAAGTACACTCTAAGAAAAGAAAAGAGAGAAAACAACGAAGGACTTATCCGAATGGCACGGAATGTACAGGTACATGTACAGGTAAACAAATGATTACAGTTTCAGAAAAACTGGATGATTTATTCAAGAGAGCGAGCTTCACAAACTGAGCAAGTCAGCAACGTATTGTTCCTCCTCTGGCCCTAAGTCAGGCAGTTATTCAGTGTGACACTATTACCTCAGACCAAATCAAATTTTTTCATGTATTATCCAATAGTCTGTCTCATTTTCTCAATAATGGGTAGACACATAAAGTCGAAATTTTTCTCACTTACTAAGGACTATAGCCCCTTGGCGGTGTAGTAAACGTAAGCTTCTATAGTGCGTTCAAAATTAGTTGCGACTTTTGACGTTGTCTGACAGGATGGGGACGAGACGCCGTTGCCCAAATACACCAATGGCGAGCCGGCTTTCCCTACCATGCCGCCAGCGGTTCGGCTGGTAAAGCGCCCCTGTTGCCACACCATGAGTAAACATTACCACATAGTGATACGCATCAACGTTTGTCAGCTCTCATTGTAAAATCGTATTTTCTCGCTTTGAAATGTTCTGTAATCATCAGGTATTGTGGACAAGTGTTTCGTGTTGGTGTTCCATTAATAACAACAGTGCAGTACATATGAATACGAGATTTGCAATAAAAGTGTCGTCCAAGAACACGTTCACCGGCTGACAAAACAACATTCTGCTGCAATTCGACAATATTAGTGTACAAAACCCATACCACGCTGTTGCGATGCACAAAGCTTCAACAGTGCGGTGGACGAAAGCTGATATTTTGCTCTGGGTACAAACAAATGTTCCATGAGATAAAGATTAACGTATCGTCTGTAAGGCGAAGTTAATGGAACTCGTAGTATTGTACAAGTCAAAATACCACGCTACCAGCTAACGGTAAAGGGCATGGTTTAATCAGGCTTCCTTCATTTCAGTCCGACTGACAGTATATGGGCATAGGTGAAAAGTACTGTGGCAAAAGACAGAAGTTTACGGTCATTCATGCTGAAATGCTGACAAAAGAAGCTACTGCAAATGTTACACGACAGGACAGGTCTTGAATTGTCAGCCATACCAGAAAGGTAGTTGAGGAGTCATTCATGAAGGACTGTGACGGATTCTGAGGAATACGTAACTTCTCTTGTTGGTATGCTAGGGAAGATCTGCTTCTTTAGTCAGAACACGGCAGAGTTTAGAAATATTCATATCCCTAACATTGTAATGCAGTTGAAATGGTGACAGAATGTTGAAATAGTGTATTGTTAAACTAACAAGTAAGGTCAATAGTTTACTAAACAGACAATTCTCAGTATAAAAATAAACGTGTAACTTCGTCTTTATATTGTTACAAAACACACAGCAGCTCTCGTTTCAGCAGCTACCGATGGCTCTCATTAATTACATTATTTGATGGAAAAAATCTGTACTCTCCTGAAAAGCGCGGTAGATATGTAGGTTTCGCATATTAATCGTATGGAAAAACTCTCTCGTCTTTGCGCGCCATCATTTGCCAAGATCTTGTTTCGATATCTCAAAACATTTATAAGATACGAAATATTTATGAATATTTCATTCTAACTTTTTCACTGACGCACGATTTCGTGACGGAGAGCTTTACATACATTCCACTTTCTCGATATTGGAAACAGACAGCTGGATCCTTCCAAATTTAAAGAATAATTCAATATATTATCTACATTTAATCCACAGGAACATCTAACCTAACTGCCGGCCGCTGGTGGCCGAGCGGTTCTGGTGCTACAGTCTGGAACCGCGCGACCGCTACGGTCGCAGGTTCGAATCCTGCCTCGGGCATGGATGTGTGTGTTGTCCTTAGGTTAGTTAGGTTTAAGTAGTTCTAAGTTCTAGGGGACTTATGACCTCAGCAGTTGAGTCCCATAGTGCTCAGAGCCATTTGAACCATTTCAATCTAAGCTAACTGAAATATCTGGTATAGCAGGTCAGAGCGGGTTAGGTTGTGGAAAGGGACCAAAATAGGTTGCTGTCAGTTGCACTCGACATGCAGACTTTATTTGTCCACACAACATATTACACAAGAATGCAAAACAGACTTATGAATCAAACGGCAGAAGGCCTTATCTTAAAACATTTCAAGCAAATTCGGCTGAAGGCCCTATAGCAAAGCATCACAATCTTAGGAACATCAGTTTAAGAGATATTAAACTCGACTGAAGGCCACGCATTAACATAATAATTTCACGGCTTAAAGTCTTAGAAGATTTCATGTAAAATTCGGGAGAAAGTCCCACATAAAAAAAATAACAACCTTATGCCTTAAGGGCAAGACAAGAACATTAATTCAGGATATATTAAAACTCTGCTGAAGGCCACACTTTAACCAAAATACTAAAACTCAGACAGGGAAGTTATTATGTAATAGACACGGAACGGCGCTCAGAAGTTTCCAAGGGTCGGCCTGGAATTGTAACACTAACGCCCGTTTAGGCGAGACAGGCATCCTGACCAACAATCTCTTAATCGTAAGGCAACCCAACCGACAGACAGACGAACCAACCAAGTATCTGATTCCGGTCACCAGACCAACGGCACTACAATCAAAATTCCACCGAGGCGAAGAAAACAGTAACACTTGTCTTCAAATATTGGTGTGTTAATAAGCCAAGGCACAATAACAACTGTCATACATAAACATCGCATCGGCTGTGGAACTACACGCCGTGGCGGACAGCACCAACACGCTAAGAAACACTCACTCGCTGCTCTGTCGCAGCCGACCAACTGGCTACTGCAGCACGAAAATGGTTCAAATGGCTCTGAGCACTATGGGACTTAACATCTATGGTCATCAGTCCCCTATAACTTAGAACTACTTAAACCTAACTAACCTAAGGACATCACACAACACCCAGCCATCACGAGGCAGAGAAAATCCCTGACCCCGCCGGGAATCGAACCCGGGAACCCGGGCGTGGGAAGCGAGAACGCTACCGCACGGCCACGAGATGCGGGCACTGCAGTACGCAGACAGCATTACAGCATTTAAAGCATTGCTCAGTCGAACTGACACGGGGTACACAGTGTTCCACGAAACACTGCCACAAGAAACTAGAACACTCGTAAAACGAATTACTGATTAACAACTAGAACAAATCACAGGCGGACACACACACCAAACCGAAAAACAATCGGTGACGAAACTCATGTCGTCTGACCAGACGACCGACCAAAAACCAACCAAGGTCGTTGCCACTCAAACCATGTGTGTCAGCAACGGTCGGGCGAGTCTAGACTATCCAGAGCTGACTACAGCTCCAAGCCGACTCAACCCGATGTCCGTGCGGAACTGGGAGACACGGCGATACGGGCACACTGACTCGGACCCAATCATGCAGAGGTAACTCTTGCCCATCGGCCACGACGTCTCTGCACAAGAAGGAGCCGAGCAACGTCCAGCATGATAACCCAGTGACGAGGCCCAGAAACGGTGAAAGACCAAACACATGTCGCCCATAAGAGGCGACCAATTGAACGACCGAACAACGGTCGATCCGGCTCCCATCTCCTTTCGTCGGACAGTTCACCCTGTGTCGCGAGGGGTCGGCGAGTACTGGCTGTCCGGGCCTCTCTAGCGATCTGTCCCCGACTGCACTTCTGCCGTGTTCGAACTCAGCGACTGCCAGGTCCGAACTGCCCCCATGACACACGACGACCGGGAAGTAATAGCCGTCTAGCAAAGATAATACGGCAGGGCAAATATCGATACGCGCTGCTGCTGCCACTCACGGACAGGCAAGACAGTAATTCAGTGACACCAATAATTGAAATTTAAAATGACGAGGTGGCCGTACAGTAAAACAAGACGTTACATAATATATGGCACGAACATGAGCCACACGCGGCTCACTAACACGCACCACATAAATTCATTAGCGACACCTGTTTTTCGCTGCAAACTAAGAATTTCTTGCGTTAATTTATGTATTATTGAAACTTCGCAACGACTATGACCATTAACGCAATGATTGGCGGTTCATCACGAAGTTGACGAATTAAACTATAAAATGTGCGAGAATGAGAGTTCACTACCGAATAGTTTCTTGAAAATCGTTTCAGAAAGCTTGCAGATCGGACGGCCTGCTGATCACGCAGTCGAACGACCCTGCCAGATTCTGCACCGAATAGGACTGGCGCAGCACATGCTGGCAAGTACGCTTCCCTCCACTCGCTCCGTGTTGAACTGTCAAAAGTCGCAACTTATTTTAAACATACTGTAAGTGAATATAATCAAAACATACGGCGACGTATGTCACATATTTTGATACTAGCAAACTAACTCATTAAAACCTACAGGGTAACTTCCGTTGACCTAAATCATGAAATTTGGCACAGTAGAAGTAAAGAAAAAAACTCGACAATTGTTAATTCGTAATTATATCACACAAAAATATTCCTTTTGTCCTTTTTATACTACTTAAGACTTAACATCAAAGCATTCTCAAAAGTCTTGTAATTCTGGGGACCAATACCTTGCCAGTATCTATGTCAATAACAGGCAAAAATCGTCGAGACTGTCGATTCCCAGGGTCGATAAGCTGTCTATATATATAGCAAATAAACAATGTTTTCAGCCTTCAGTTGCAAGGTAATTTTACTCGTTTACCTAGGTTTCGATTCCAGTAATGGAATCTTCTTCAGAACCTATAAATTAAACCACATACGGACATATATTACTCACTAAAATGAATTATCTGTCTAATGATTGAATATTAAAGAAATTGTGATACAAAAAATTAAATTATTTTGTAAGCCAAACATTGGCCAAGTCACAGATTAAAAATTAAAACAATAAAGATGCATAATCATAAGATTATGTCAGTCAAAATTAAAACCATTAAGGCGAACGTAGACAGAGCTACGCCGGCCAGAAATCAGGACCACACGTAAGCGGCTCGAAAACTAGGCGTTGTGAGCAGTTACGCGGCGAGGCTCGGCCGCGGCCAAGCGCATGCGCGAGCGCAAGCGCAGGGGCGAGAGAAACTGTCTCAACATTACTTAGAGCAAATATACATATCAACAAAATGTGACACAGCCGTCCTACAATTGGACAAACCTATCTATTGGTATGGCAACATTAAACAATTTACCTGAGAAACTACAAAGCCAAAGTATAATTCTTTTTTTTTTTTTTTTAAAAAAAAATATTATAGTAAGAGGGCGTAGCCTCGCTACAGTAACTAAAAATTAGTGTCAAAACCATGCGTGCTAAGCATAAAATGTCTTTACCATAAAAACGCCTTAGCAACTATGTGTCATTACCAAGCATAAAACGAAATGCAAAGACACACATGTGCAATCGCATTATAATAAAGGGACAAAGCAGATAGGGAAACAGCATCGGCCATTCGAGGCGGACTGTTGGTCAACTCCACTGGAGTAAAGGTTGAAATCCTTCGAAATAACTTCTATTTTTTAATTGCAGCTGATCATTAAGTAAGTTGTCTCTATCAATACTAAGATGTTTAAAAATTTGCAATTCTTCGAGGGTGTCTAGCCTACATCCCTTTACTTCATTATGCAAAAGCTCTGCGTCTTTTAAAGGCTTGGGAGCATGCGCCTTTTGGACCAGATGTTCAGCAAATGTAGATCCTCGAGTTCCATCACCGCTTTTTGTCGGCAGATGCTCTTTAAACCTAACAGACAGGGCCCTTCCTGTCTGGCCAATGTAATAAGAAGGACATTCAGCACACATGATTTTATACACACCTGACAGCGATGATTTATCATAACCTTTATCCAGGGAATGAACCAAGTTCTTTTTGAGGTTGTTGGTGGTAGAGTATGAAACTTTACACCCTAGGTTTTTTAATAAACGACCTACCTTATAGGATATGTTACCTATAAAGGGAACTGATATGTATTTCGTTGCCTGGTGTTGATTGTGAGTATCTGAACTGGAAAGGGTGGTAGTCTTCTTTCGTGTTTTTTTATTAAACAACTGTCTCACTATACTGGGATTATATCCATTATTCTGAGCGATGTTTTCGAGGACTTTTAATTCGTTCTGTAAGTTGACTGGCGAAAGTGGAATGGAAAGAGCTCGATGGATACTCGAGTGAAAAAAGGCCATTTTATGGGCCTGAGGATGGGTGGAATCAGCTGGGATGATGATGTCGGAATAGGTAGCTTTCCGAAAAATTTTAAAATCTATTTTGTTGCCAATAATGGATAGAGTCAGATCGAGATAGTCTAAGGTCCTATCAGCTGTCTGATTTTCTTGCGTGAAACTGATTTTTTCATGTAGGTTATTGAAAGTGGTAAATAACAGTTCTAGCTCTTCATGGGAACCTTCAAACACAAACAGCAAGTCATCTACATATCTCGCATAGAATATTATATTATTTGCCAAATTTGGATAATTCCGAAAAAACATCTGCTCCATTGAGTTTATAAAAATATCTGACATGATACCAGCTAACGGGCTGCCCATAGCTAGACCACAGGGTTGCGAATATATTTTATTATTGAAAGAGAAATAATTGTACTTGAAGGTGGTGCGTAACAGAACCATTAGTTCATCGATCTCAGGGGTCGATAATTTTTTATGGTATCGCAAATTGGTTTCTATAATGTCCATCGTCTGTTCAACAGGTACATTAGTGTATAAATTTTTAATATCAAATGATACGAGTTTTGTGATGTCAGAACAGGCTAAAGTTTTAAGTCTGTTGGCCACGTCTACCGAATTTTTGACGGAGAAATTTTTTTCAAACACAAAATTCTCTTTCAATTTACGATGTAGGAACCTAGCTAGTTTGTGGTATGCACTTTTGGTACTGTCAACGATCGGACGGATAGGATGGGAAATTTTATGAACCTTAAACTGGCTTCTCAAAATAGGTGGTTTCGGATTCATGTTTATAAGGCATTTTTTATAAAATTCACCGATTAACTTTTTTGTACTGCTAAGAGCCAACCTTATCTCTTTTTGGATCACGGGTGTGGGGTCCACCTCGATTGGCACAATGCCATTTTCCTCAAAAAACATTTCCGTTTTACGGATGTATTCGCTTTTGTGGGCGATAATTAGGGAATTGCCTTTGTCGGCCTTAGTTATTAGTGCTTCATTATTTTTAAGCTTAAGATTAATGCTCTTCAACGTTTGATGTACAGCAGAAACAGGATTTTGAACAGAGTAATCTTTTTGGACGATTTTACAGGCGTCATAAGCTATTCTTGTTTGCGCATTTTTTGCTATTTTAGAACAATCAAGCCCAACTTTGAGGTCGACAATTAAATTTTCTACACTTTGCGGAGTACATTTAGGTTGTACATTATACTTTAAACCTTTACATAAAAGCTCGTTCTCAGCTTTGGAGAAACAAATATTAGTCTTATTCACTACGCGTTCGTAAAATTGGGTTGGGGCGGCCGCCCCTTTACATGTGTTATGAACGCCAGAAACCTCAACACATTTTAATAATTTGGCTAGCTTTCTTTCATGTCTAACACTAATTTCGGTTTTACGGTTTGCTAACCATAAACTAATATGCATCCAAAAAGAATCAATTTGAAAATTATAGGTAGTCTTAAAAATTTTTTTTTTGAAAGTTCAAGATACAGTTCACAAGCTTCTTCATTCAGGCTGTCTTTCCTGGAGTATAACTCAGCACTTCTTTCATTTAAAATCTGGTGTACGAGTTTCCTTTTAAGACCAGGGGACTTATTACACACTTTGTTATTAATATAGCCTTTTACAAAATCAGGTACTACATTTGACAGCTTGCATTGCTTAATGAAAGATATTGCCATACCTGTTTTCAGTATTTTATACACTATGCCCATATATCTGTTAGCTGCTTTACTTGCCTCGGCAGGTACAAATTTATATATCTTTAACATATTGCAGCGTGTCAGCAACTGTGAAATGTACAGCAAATAAACAATGTTTTCAGCCTTCAGTTGCAAGGTAATTTTACTCGTTTACCTAGGTTTCGATTCCAGTAATGGAATCTTCTTCAGAACCTATAAATTAAACCACATAGGGACATATATTACTCACTAAAATGAATTATCTGTCTAATGATTGAATATTAAAGAAATTGTGATACAAAAAATTAAATTATTTTGTAAGCCAAACACTGGCCAAGTCACAGATTAAAAATTAAAACAATAAAGATGCATAATCATAAGATTATGTCAGTCAAAATTAAAACCATTAAGGCGAACGTAGACAGAGCTACGCCGGCCAGAAATCAGGACCACACGTAAGCGGCTCGAAAACTAGGCGTTGTGAGCAGTTACGCGGCGAGGCTCGGCCGCGGCCAAGCGCATGCGCGAGCGCAAGCGCAGGGGCGAGAGACAAACTGTCTCAACATTACTTAGAGCAAATATACATATCAACAAAATGTGACACAGCCGTCCTACAATTGGACAAACCTATCTATTGGTATGGCAACATTAAACAATTTACCTGAGAAACTACAAAGCCAAAGTATAATTCTTTTTTTTTTTTAAAAAAAATATTATAGTAAGAGGGCGTAGCCCCGCTACAGTAACTAAAAATTAGTGTCAAAACCATGCGTGCTAAGCATAAAATGTCTTTACCATAAAAACGCCTTAGCAACTATGTGTCATTACCAAGCATTGTTGATATGTATATTTGCTCTAAGTAATGTTGAGACAGTTTGTCTCTCGCCCCTGCGCTTGCGCTCGCGCATGCGCTTGGCCGCGGCCGAGCCTCGCCGCGTAACTGCTCACAACGCCTAGTTTTCGAGCCGCTTACGTGTGGTCCTGATTTCTGGCCGGCGTAGCTCTGTCTACGTTCGCCTTAATGGTTTTAATTTTGACTGACATAATCTTATGATTATGCATCTTTATTGTTTTAATTTTTAATCTGTGACTTGGCCAGTGTTTGGCTTACAAAATAATTTAATTTTTTGTAAGTATCACAATTTCTTTAATATTCAATCATTAGACAGATAATTCATTTTAGTGAGTAATATATGTCCGTATGTGGTTTAATTTATAGGTTCTGAAGAAGATTCCATTACTGGAATCGAAACCTAGGTAAACGAGTAAAATTACCTTGCAACTGAAGGCTGAAAACATTGTTTATTTGCTGTACATTTCACAGTTGCTGACACGCTGCAATATGTTAAAGATATATAAAAGTCTATATATATATATACTTAAATCTATACGGAACTTCAGAGCACAAGTTCTACTCGAACGTGACCATTTTTTTTTTTATATATTTCCAGAGGCACCTTATTCTCTGGGGCATCACCCCGGTCGTCTCAGCCTAGTTACGGTGCTGCTGTTATAGCAGTATAGTTTATCTGCTTGCGCGGTGTCTATTTTCCGTGTATGCTCGTACCGTAAACAACACAAATCGCGACGTGACGCAGTTTATCAACAATGCAGGGGCCTCTGTAGAGAGCCACGCCGTTGCTGAGCAACGGTTTGAGACGAGATGACTGGCGAGCAACATCTGCGTGTTCGTCCCCAGGAAGCAACGTCTCAAGAAAATCGTGAAATGCAGCAAGATCAGGGAGCAACGACAGCGGGCAGAAGGTAAGCCCGCAGCAAACATTTTAATTCTGTCATCTCAAACAAAGGCGTGAATTCGATTTCGCTTTTTTGTGGACTCATAACACAAATTCTGAGGGACATGTGTATGTACTGAAAATAGGTCTCTTCGACGTTGCAGTTATACTCAGGGCAATTCGATTTTGCACGCCACTCATTCACAGCGTTTATGATTTGTTTGTAGCCTTTTGAACTGGAGAAGCGTAAATTTTTAAAATTTTTTAATTAAAAGAAAAACGGAGTACTACAAATTATATATTCTCGCACTAAGTTTCCGTGCCAAGTGATCTCCGTACTCGCCCGTATAGACATTGTTCGACAATCGAGTGTGCCACCATGTTGTTTTCATGGACATATCGTAAGGAATAATACATTTTTATAAAAATTTCTGACGGTGCTGTGTTTATGTTAGGAAACTAGTTTGCCTTATGAATAATAGGTCTTTTACAAACGAAATGAAGTACGATTTGAAATCGTTGTTTTTACGTACGCGTAATTAAATAAGGTTTGTCTTTGAGCCAGTACAAGTATCCTCAATTACAATTCTTGGCTTCTCGTCTATTTTATTATAAGTGAGTGTTGTACAGTACCTGGAGGGCAGTGTACCTAGGAACATGGTCCCTGCGGAGGTTTGAGTCCTCCCTCGGGCATGGGTGAGTGTGTTTGTCCTTAGGATAATTTAGGTTAAGTAGTGTGTAAGCTTAGGGACTGATGACCTTAGCAGTTGAGTCCCACAAGATTTCACACACATTTGAACATTTTTGAACGTAGGAACACATGATGTATTTCAGTCTAGTGACTGATTTTAGAATCACATGATGGAATTCGCACTAGAAACCGCCGTAAACAGTTCCCGGCATTTTCGTCTATTTTTGTTATTGTGAGACAGGAGGTTGTGTTTTGTGCGGCACTTGTAAGCAGTACGAATCGTACATATTCAAGTGCTGTATAATATATCGAAGCTGTTTGGAGGATATTTTTAATTATTCCACTACAGTGCGCCCCGATATCTGCATGGTCGGCGTGACGGCCTGCCGTCGTAAGGGGCCCGGGTTCGATTCCCGGCTGGGATGGGGATTTTCTCCGCTCATGGACTGGGTATTGTGTTGTCTTCATCATCATTTCATCCCCATCCGGCGCGCAGGCCGCCGGATGAGGCGTCGAATGTAATAAGACATGCACCAAGGCTGCCGGAACTGCCCCGTAAGGTGCCTCCCGGCCAATGACGCCAAACGCTCATTTCCATTTCCATTATTCAACTACAGAGTTTGATCGCGAGTAAAGTTCAGTATATTTATAAAACTACAGTAGTTACGTAACCCGTGGACGGTTAAAGTGTATTTGGCCGGTCGTGCACCATCTTGAAACGGAACATGGAACAAGTGATATTTACAAATTAACTGTATTTCGTTAATTTCTTAACAGCTTTCCCTATCTTGGAAATGGAAAGTTTGTATCAGTTGACAACAGTTTCCACTTCAAACTTTTTTTTACTTATAACTGGTTTTTGATAATTTTTCTTCTTGGTGTGTAGCAGTTTCATAATGTAACACAATGTATTAAATACAGTACTGACAAGAATTTTTCGGCTGCAACACAGTTAAATTTGAATAGAATATTTGTTCCTAGGCTCATCACCATTGTGTGCCTTGGAGCAATTTTGCTATATTTGTAAAAAACTTAGGTTTCAGGAATAATTTTTGTAGTTTCAGGAAGAAAAATGGTTCAAATGGCTCTGAGCACTATGGGACTCAACTGCTGAGGTCATAAGTCCCCTAGAACTTAGAACTACTTAAACCTAACTAACCTAAGGACAACACACACATCCATGCCCGAGGCAGGATTCGAACCTGCGACCGTAGCGGTCGTGCGGTTCCAGACTGTAGCGCCAGAACCGCTCGGCCACCAGCGGCCGGCTTTTCAGGAAGAGACTACAGTTCACATGAAGTGAATACCACCGTTTCAAAATGGAATCAGAAAATCTCCTGAACTTCTATTACAAGGCTGGCTAGAGGCGAAAGCTTGAGTCTTCCAAGGACCATCACTCTCCTCTACTAAATGAGTAGAAGTTGGTGTTATTCGAGTTGTTAATATGTCGTTTCTTGGCGGTCAAATGACACTATGCATATTAGGGCTGACACTATAGTCATTGTTTAGTGTTGTCGTTAATCTCGGCGATACGTAATTTGTAGCAGTGAGTGTATTTGTACATAACGCCATTGTTATACCCCGATTCGAAAAAAAGTGTTAATCGTTCATACTAAGAAGACGCTCGGAGCAGTGGCTTACTATAACAGCTCTTTAGAAAGAGGTCGAAAGACTATGTGTGACCGAGCGAGGTGGCGCGATGGTTAGCACACTGGACTCGCATTCGGGAGGACGACGGTTCAATCCCGCGTCCGGCTATCCTGATTTATGTTTTCCGTGATTTCCCTAAATCGCTCCAGGCAAATGCCGTAATGGTTCCTCTAAAAGGGCACGGCCGACTTCCTTCCTCATCCTTTCCTAATCCGATGAGACCGATGACCTCGCTGTTTGGTCTCTTCCCCTAAACAACCCAACCCAACCTCTAAGTGACCGACTGACCGACCGACTATGTGTGACTTCAGAGTGATATTCATATGCTTCTGGTCGCTATCAATCTTAGGTTTCACTTTTGTGTGCGACGAGTGTCTTGATGGAACGTATCAGTAAATTTAAACCATTTCAAATTCAAATACATCCAACATTTCTGTGATCTTTAACTGTCTGCAGTTTGTCTGCTTCCGTTTACGAGTTCATAGAGGCGCTGAACACAGCGTTGTCTGCAAGCATAAGTTGACTAAACTGTTTTGCATACCTTTAACTTCAAAAAATTGTTTAAATGGCTCTGAGCACTATGGGACTTAACTTCTGAGGTCATCAGTCCCCTGGAACTAACCTAAGAACATCACACATATCCGTGACCAAGGCAGGATTCGAACCTGCGACAGTAGCAGCCGCGTGGTTCCGGACTGAAACGTCTAGAACCGCTCGGCCACCACGGACGGCTGACAGGCTCCCAACTATGTGTCAAATGTTCAAATGTTCAAATGTGTGTGAAATCTTATAGGACTTAACTGCTAAGGTCATCAGTCCCTATGTTTACACACTACTTAACCTAAATTATCATAAGGACAAACACACACACCCATGCCCGAGGGAGGACTCAAACTAAGTGTCATCACTATAACAAATGTTAATAATTTTTAATTACTTGTCAGATCAGAAAATCTTACTAGGTCTAAAACTTTCCTTCCACCGTTTTTCTCGAAGTTCGAGGATTTGTTGCGAAAAACATACAAAAAAAATTATAATTCATTGTATTCCGACCGCTGGCCACTACATCCTCCCATCTTTCGGACAGTATACGAATCCCGTGGCGGAAGTACTGGGCGTCTTTTGTGGGGATCTATGAATCGATTCAGTTTCCCACTTGTTCATATGATGGGAAGTGCTGGTGAGTCAGACTGTACGCCACTGATCGAAAAAGGTAGTAGTCAGAGAGGGCAACGTATGGAGAATACGGCGGGAGGGAGAGGACTTCTCATTTCAACGTTTCCATGCATATTTTGACGGGTTTTGCGACATGGGGTCGAGCACTGAACTGCTGCAAAATTACCTTTACGTGTCTATCGCTGTATTGTGGCCGTTTGTGTTTCAGTGCTGCAATCACAAATCGACTAATGGCATTATGTTTACAGATGCCTAAGCTTATTGTATTACACCTATGACCAACTACCTGAACCCCACTTGCCGCTACTGCCGTCTATTGCAAAACGGCGGAAGCAAAGTTGTACACCTAATAATAAATTTAGTTACATGTCATGATGTTCAAATTGTTCAAATGGCTCGAAGCACTATGGGACTTTAAGTTCTGAGGTCATCAGTGCCCTAAAACTTAGAACTACTTAAACCTAACTAACCTAAGGACATTACACACATCCGTGCCCGAGGCAGGAGTCGAACCTGCGACCGTAGTGGTCGCGCGGTTCCAGACTATAGCGCGTAGAACCGACCGGCCAACCTTTTAGTCAGAATGGTTTCCAAGACCAACTCTAATTGTTTTAACACGGGTAAAGAGTTCACTAGGCTCGCCGATTTTACTAATTTTTCCATTCAAATTTTGCTGCGGTCTTTTCTTTTCGATTCTTTCTTTCTGATAGTCCGCCTCCGTAGCTTGGTAGTCAGCACGCCTGATGGCCATGTGGAAAGTCCGGGTTCGACTCCCGGTAACTGCTAGGGATTTTTTTTCTCCTTGGTGGGAGAGGTGGAGCGGGGTGCACCCAGCCTCGTGATGCCAATTAAAGAGCTACTTGAGTCCGTGTTCGAAGTCGCCGAACTCTCGTGATCGACCCATCCTGCTTTTACTGCTTTTCTGCCTTCTTTTATACTGGCAGGTTCGCCGCTATAACGTCAGCTGACCAATTCCGCTCATTACATACGGGTGTTTGGATTCTTTTTATCAGACAGTGCTTAAAAATTCTCAGAAAATGTCCTCTAACCATCTCCGAATGGCTGTCGATCTATTCGGGCTCATCTTGTACGATTTCATGCCAATCTGAAAGCGGTTTCTCTGTGACAAGAATGATCTTCGGCGCTTCTGGACAGCTCATCATTTCAGATGTTGTGTGTTTTTGACCTTCCTGAGAGAGAGCTACTGAAGACTGATTGATTTCGAAGGCACGATTGGCAAGCTATGTTGGTCAAAAGGATAAGCTGTTCTCACAGTGTACGAGCGAGGCCACGTTTCTGCTCCGGTGCGTGGCTTGAAAGCACGCCCGTTCGATTTGCGTTCGCGGCGCTCCGGAGCCCGCGCGTAACGAGGCAGCAGAAGCAGCGCGCGCTGCGGTCCCGGCGCGCGGACAGATATTACTCGGTAATTACTCGTGCCCGCAAGCGCCCCCGGGGAATCCCACAGGCGCACTGTCCAAGTGGCTCGCCAATCAATTAATTACGCCGCCGCCGCCGCCGCAGGCCGTCGCCCGCCCGTGGGCCGTGGGACTGCGCGCTGCAACAGATGGCACTGTTTGCCGGAGTCGAAGGGTGCGCCAATAGCCAAATAATAGCGCTTTTATCGAGCTGTTTCATTTTCAAACCCTGTCGGCGCCGATATGCTCTGATATCTATTCGGGGTAGTTCAGGACGGATGGAAGTTGTTGTTGTTGTTGTTGTGGTCTTCAGTCCTGAGACTGGTTTGATGCAGCTCTCCATGCTACTCTATTCTGTGCAAGCTTCTTCATCTCCCAGTATCTACTACAACCTACGTCCTTCTGAATCTGCTTGGTGTATTCATCTTTTGGTATCCCTCTACGATTTTTACCCTCCACGCTGCCCTCCAATACTAAATTGATGATACCTTGATGCCTCAGAATATGTCCTACCAACCGGTCCCTTCTTCTAGTCAACTTGTGCCACAAACTTCTCTTCTCCCCACTCCTATTCAATACCTCCTCATTAGTTATATGATCTACCCATCTAATCTTCAGCATTCTTCTGTAGCACCACATTTCGAAAGCTTCTATTCTCTTCTTATGTAAACTATGTATCGTCCATGTTTCACTTCCATACAAGGCTGCACTTCCTGACACTTAAATCTATACTCGATGTTAACAAATTTCTCTTCTTCAGAAACGCTTTCTTTGCCATTGCCAGTCTACATTTTATATACTCTCCACTTCGACCAGCATCAGTTATTTTGCTCCCCAAATAGCAAAACTCCTTTACTACTTTAAGTGTCTCATTTCCTAATCTAATTCCCTCAACATCACCCGACTTAATTCGACTACATTCCATTATCCTCATTTTTCTTTTGTTTTCTTCACTGCTTGCTCAATATACAGATTGAATAACATCGGGGAGAGGCTACAACCCTGTCTCCCACCCTTTCCAACTATTGTTTCCCTTTCATACCCCTCGACTCTTATAATTTATTTCTTCTCCATGGATTTTAATACCTACTCCGAATTTTTCTTTGTTTCCTTCACTGCTTCCTCAATATACAGATTGAATAACATCGGGGAGAGGCTACAACCCTGTCTCACTCACTTCCCAACCACTGCTTCCCTTTCATACCCCTCGACTCTTATAACTGCCATCTGGTTTCTGTACAAATTGTAAATAGCCTTTCGCTCCCTGTATTTTACCCCTGCCACCTTCAGAATTTTAAAGAGAGTATTCCAGTCAACATTGTCAAAAGCTTTCTCTAAGTCTACAAATGCTAGAAATGTAGGTTTGCCTTTTCTTAATCTATTTTCTAAGATAAGTCGTAGGGTCAGTATTGCCTCACGTATCCCAATATTTCTACGGAATCCAAACTGATCTTCCCCGAGGTCGGCTTCTACTAGTTTTTTCATTCGTCTGCAAAGAATTCACGTTAGTATTTTGCAGCCGTGACTTATTAAACTGATAGTTCGGTAATTTTCGCATCTGTCGACACCTGCTTTCTTTGGAATTGGAATTTTTATATTCTTCTTGAAGTCTGAGGCTATTTCGCCTGTCTCATATATCTTGCTCACCAGACGGTAGAGTTTCGTCAGGACTGGCTCTCCCAAGGCTGTCAGTAGTTCTAATGGAATGTTTTCAACTCCCGGGGCCTTGTTCCGACTCAGGTCTTTCAGTGCTGGATAGAAGTTATTAAATCGAAATAGCAAGACTAGAAAATTTTCTGTCGCACTACAGTTTGGGTTAACATACCGGTCCTAGTTTCTATTGATTACACTTCTAAGGTGGGCAAGTCATTTTGATTTTGTAAGTTACCGACGTACACGTCAGAGAGAGAGAGTGAGAGAGTAAGTTACTTTACTGCTAACAATCTTTGGTCTTATTGTGAGCCGGCCGAAGTGGCCGTGCGGTTAAAGGCGCTGCAGTCTGGAACCGCAAGACCGCTACGGTCGCAGGTTCGAATCCTGCCTCGGGCATGGATGTTTGTGATAGGTTAGTTAGGTTTAATTAGTTCTAAGTTCTAGGGGACTAGTGACCTCAGCAGTTGAGTCCCATGGTACTCAGAGCCGTTTTTTTTATTACATTTTCACGCAATTTCTGTGCATAGATCCTGAGAAACCACTACCCAGAACAACCACCTCTGGCCGTAATGACGGCCTTCATACGCCTGGGCATTGAGTGAAACAGAGCTTGGATGGCGTGTACAGGTACAGCTGCCAATGCAGCTTCAACACGATACCACAGTTCATCAAGAGTATTGACTGGCGTATTGCGACGAGCCAGTTGCTCGGCCACCATTGACCAGACGTTGTCAGTTGGTGAGAGATCTGGAGAATGTGCTGGCCAGGGCAGCAGTCGAACATTTTCTGTGTCCAGAAAGGCCCATAGAGGACCTGCAACATGTGGTGGTGCATTATCCTGCTGAAATGTAGGGTTTCGGAGGGATCGAATGAAGGGTAGAGCCACGGGTCGTAACACGTCTGAAATGTAAAGTCCACTGTTCAAAGTGCCGTCAATGCGAACAAGAGCTGACCGAGACGTGTAACCAGTGGCATCCCTTACCATCACGCCGGGTGATACCCCAGTATGGCGATGACGAATACACGCTTCCAATCTGCGTTCACCGGGATGTCACCAAACACGGGTGCGACCATCATAATGCTGTAAACAGAACCTGGATTCATCCGAAAATATGACGTTTTGCCATTCGTGCACCAAGGTTCGTCGTTGAATACACCATCGCAGGCGCTCCTGTCTGTGATGCAGCGTCAAGGGTAACCGCAACCATGGTCTCCGAGCTGATAGTCCGTACTGCTGCAAACGTCGTCGAACTGTTCGTGCAGATGGTTGTTGTCTTGGAAACGTCCCCATCTGTTGACTCAGTGATCGAGACGTGGCTGCACGATCCGTTACAGCCATGCGGATAAGATGCCTGACATCTGGACTGCTAGTGATACGAGGCCGTTGGGAACCAGCACGGCGCTCCGTATTACCCTCCTGAACCCTCCGATTCCATATTCTGCTAACAGTCATTGGATCTCGACCAACGCGAGCAGCAATGTCGCGATACGATAAACCGCAATCGCGATAGTCTACAATCCGACCTTCATCAAAGTCGGAAACGTGATGGTACGCATTTCTCCTCCTTACATGTGGCATCACAACAACGTCTCACCAGGCAACGCCGGTCAACTGGTGTTTGTTGTTTGTGTATGAGGTATCGGTTGGAAACGTTCCTCATGTCAGCACGTTGTAGGTGTCGCCACCGGCGCCAACCTTGTGTATCACAGCATCTTCTTCCCGTCGGTTAAATTTCGCATCTGTAGCACGTCATCTTCGTGGTGTAGCAATTTCAATGGCCAGTAGTGTAGCAAGACCAGAAAATTTTCTGTCGCCCTGCAGTTTGGGTTAACATGCCGTCCATTGATTCCATGTGTAAGGTGGGCAAGTCATTTTGATTTTGTAAGTTATCGACGTGCACGTCAGAGAGAGAGTGAGAGCAAGTTACATTACCGTTAACAATCTTTGGTCTTATTGTGGCACAAAAAAAAAAATGGCTCTGAGTACTTTGGGATGTGCAGGTCAGAGATAGAGAGCAAGTTACGTTACTGTTAAACTATCTTTGGTGTTGTTGCGGCACAGTATTTCCCTCTGTCCAGTCTGATACATTCTTAGTTGAAATGTGATGGCCTATGGACCTGTTCAGTCATGGTGTGTTGATTTGTGATTGTATGTTAGATGAAGAAACATTTATTGTAAAGGACAGCAAGGATGAATATGATGCATACATTGGAAGACGAAAAGAACATACATTTTGAATAATGTTGTTATTTTTGAAGAGAATAATTTTAGGTAAGACTGCAGCACTGCTCAACTAATTTGATGCAGTCATTATTGTCAGCGAGTTAACTTGGTCGGAAGTGTCACAAGCAGCGCGGGATTAGCCGAGCGGTCTAGGGCGCTGCAGTCATGAACTGTGCGGCTGGTCCCGGCGGAGGTTCGAGTCCTCCCTCGGGCATGGGTGTGTGTGTTTGTCCTTTAGGATAATTTAGGTTAAGTAGTGTGTAAGCTTAGGGACTGATGACCTTAGCATTTAAGTCCCATAAGATTCACACACATAATGAACTTTTGAACTGCTACAAAGACCACCTCTCTTCCCTGAGTCATGGATGAAGATAGTAACTAATTAAGCGTTTTGGTTTTTGTAGACATTCACTGTTAACATTGTATTCTTTTCAGCTCATTGTTCACTTTCTTAAGCATAGTATTGTTTAGATCTATGTTACGTGGAAGATCACGTGGATTATGACTGTCTTTTGGAATACACACTACTTTCTAAAATTGCTGTCTTGGAATATCATTTAATAAGAACAGTTACTTTCTCCATCCCACTGTTTGAAGAAGGTTTATAATTACGCACTACGACATTGCACTATACGGTATGCAACAGTTTGAATGTTGCTGGGAAATTTAATTTAAAAATAGAAATGTAACTTAGCCGCTGCCTCCTTACTGTTTGCTGTTGTGCTTTCCGAAAATCTGCAACAATGTTGTCTAGACGTGGGGGAAGATGCAATTTGAATTGGGGCTAGATAGTTATTTTGCTTCAGTTGCGCATTTAATATAAATACAAGTTGTACTGAAACTAGTCGGTCGCTGTGGCCTAGAGGTTCTAGGCGCTTCAGTCCGAAACCGCGCTGTTGCTACGGTCGCAGGTTCGAATCCCGCCTGGGGCATGGATGTATGTGATGACCTTAGGTTAGTCAGGTTTAAGTAGTTCTAAGTCTAAGGGACTGATGACCTCAGATGTTAAGTCCCATAGTGCTTAGAGCCATTTGAACTGAAGCTAGTTACAGTTCATATCAAACTAAGTTCTGTTCAGTCAAAGGTTAGCATACGAGGTTAAGTTGGATAACAGTTTGTGAGTACATAGTTTTGGTAATACGTAGGTGTATTATAGAGTGGAAGGTAAATTTGGGCTAAATTTCGTACAGAGAGATATAGTGAGGGGCTTACAGACTGAGACTATTTGGTGACACATTATTACACGGCCTGACAAAGAAAATGAAGCACACAGAAGACATGGTCGGATGTCAAAGTAACATCCTACACCTGCACGTAATCGGCAGGCACGTAAATTATTAGAGTGGCAATGCTCTGAGGTAGGCAGAATGGCCACCAGAGTGCATTACTGTCGTTCCTGTTTATTGTTGTTACCAGGCCTGCTAACTTATACAAGCGGCATGAACAGCGTCAGATGTTGAGTGATAACTGTTAAGTACACGGAGTTACCGCACACTCGTGTGAGACACCGTTAACAGCATCTGAAGATCTTTATTAAATTTTCCCTGAGACATTTAAGTCTCTAATTTATCTACAATAACGTTGGAAGCTGAAGAAGTGAATTAAAATTTGTGCTGCTACCGGGACTTGAACCCGGGTCTCCAATTGGAGTTTGTGTTGGGGACGGTGTTTGACTGAGTAGTTCGGGCAGCTATGCTGACCCTAATGCTGTGGTGGTGTAATGGTCAGCATATCTGCCTTGTAAGCGAGAAGACCTGGGTTCAAGTCCCGGCCGCAGTACAAATTTTAATTCACTTTTCAGCTTCCAGCGTTATAGAATCTGAAGAATTTGAAAGGGGCCTCATTGCGGGTCTCCATTTGACCACCTAATTGACTCGTGCAGTATCCAGATTCGTCCTGCATTGGAATAGGACAGTGGAACGATGTTGGACTGAACGTGAGGGCAGCTATACTGGTCGCCAAGGTTCTGGTCCATTACCTCTGATCAGCACAAGGAAGGATCACAGTATTGTGCTCCAAGAACATCGTGACACCTTCGCATCTGCACCTACCATCCCAGAACAAACAGCTGCCTCCCTGCGCATTCTGTGTCAACCCACGCCTATGGTCCGAGACTAGCACCAGTAGACTCCAGTTCAAATAAAACGGCTGTGTTTGGAGCGGTGCCATCATCAGGAAGTATGGCCTGCTGATGAATGGCGTCTCGTCGAGATAGGACTTTCATATTCACATGACATGTACGTTAATATATTCTGCAGAAATCGTTAGCATTTCAGTCACCTTGGTTCAGAACGTGTCTTATTTCCTAGTAGGCATAGGGTTTGCCATGAGCCCTGATAAGTTACTCCATGCGTGGTGGCATCAACGCGTGTAAGGCCCGTGTATAGCCATCCATATTGCATTTACTTGGTTCAACATTTCATTTGTGGTGGTCGGCATTGGGTCACAGTGCTGCACCCATCCTTTCACCATATTCCACAGATTTTCGATTGGGTTCAAGTCTTGTGGTCTGGCTGGCAAGCGCAAAAGGCTGACAACCTGTGACGCCAAGAAGCACGTGTTCATGCAGCAACATTATCCTGCATTATCTTGCTGAAAACTGGCGGCTGGAGTGTTTGTACAGAAAGGATGTCATTCCCGTAGGTCACACTGGTCACAGTGCCCCGGACACGCACCAACTATGATTTGCGGCTGTACCCAATAGCATCCCACACCATAAGGCCTTGAGTTGGTGCTGCAGTCATTGTGATGCCACTCCCCCTGTCTGCGGCAAAGCAAAACGCAGCCCTCATTTTCGAACAACCTGGATTCGTCCGGAAACACTATCTGCTGCCATTTCTGTCCACGGTGATGTCGTTCCATACATCATTGGCGTCTAACATGTTTTTGTACAGTCGGCAAAGGTTGGCGGAGAACTGGTCGACGCGCACGTATCTCGTACCATAACAGACGGCGACGGACTGTCACCCCTGATAGTGTATGACGTGTTACACCGTTCCACTGTTGCGCCAGAGCCGAGGAGGACGCAGATCTGTCCTGGAGTGCCATTGGTATGAGGTGTCTGTCTTCTCGGAGCGCTGGCGGGGGAAGGGGGGAAGGGGGGGGGGGTCTGAGTGGTGCGACCGGACCCATCTCGGCTTGTTCTATTGCCTTCCGTGAACCATTCTGCACACACCCGTTCCAGTGGATGCATCGCATTCTCTCATGCGCATATGTTTGCGAGGCATCCTGCAGGTCTGCTCAAGTCACACTGGTTCATTACCTTCGGTTTATAGCGACAACGAGAGCCGCAGGCACATTTTACCGATGGGAGATGGTGCGCGGCGATATCGCTGTTGACCTCGAACCCGCGGGCCGGCATGATTCAAATGGCTCTGAGCACTATGGGACTTAATTTCTGCGGTCACCAGTCCCCTAGAACTGAGAACTACTTAAACCTAACTAACCTTAGGACATCACACACATCCATGCCCGAGGTAGGATTCGAACCTGCGACCGTAGCAGCCGCGTGTTTCTGGACTGAATAAGTGGGATCATACTGCCAGTTTGTTTGTAAACTTGACTCGATCTTGTAATTATTGAAATACCCTCACATGCCCTCTAAGTCTTTCCCTTTTCGGTGCTTCACATTTTTTGCTTGGCGCGAATTTATTTTTGGGACCTAGGTTTTGGAATTTTAGCCCGTCGTCTAGCGTAATGCTAGACAATTGGCTAATGACCCGAAAACAAGGTCACCGAAATAGTTTGTGACACAAGATGGAAATAAGTTTTTTTCCTATATCCCAGTCTTAATTCGTTTTGATAATACCGGTAAAAAAAATTATTCACTACTAGGAAACAGCCGTGTAAGGCCGACCCTAGCCTTCATAATGGCCTCAGTGTGGTGAGAAAGACTGTTAACATTTTTCTTCACGTCTGCTACATCCAGCTGAAGCCAGTTACTGAAGGACAGATGCCGTAGAGCCACACTACGTTTAATCCGATGTTATAAACAGTGTCAGACAGCTTCTTTGGAGTTAAGATCGAATAATTTAGTCTGCCAGTCGAGGTCCGATAAGCGGTCTGAGTGTTCGCCAAACCAGCCAGCGCTGTGAGTGCAAGTGTTGTCCTCCTGGGCGTGTCCGCACCATACTGACCTTGAAGGTGTAGACCAAATGGCAGCACTTGATCACCGAGAATGTTAAAATAAACATTCTAGTTCATCTTCACGGTAACGTGAATGAGTAGCCCCAAGTCATGGTCATACATTGAAGTGTTTCACCACCGGATGTCTCAGCTGCCGAGAATTCTTCCGGGTTGTATGGCCGTGGTCCATGGAACTCCTCTATCCCTGACGTCTGACGTTTCGTCCAAAGCTACGTTGGACATCTTCGGAGGTGCTCCTGGTTGTGCTAAGTCTTGCCGACTGACGAGTCGGACGTCGAAGTGCGGCCTAAATACCGTGGATAGTGGGCGTGGTCAGGATTTCACGTGATAACAGAGATAAACCTTGTCAAGGATTAAATATAGCTATCGATCATAGTACTTCAAAGATAAAAACTTCTCATCGATTCTGTAGCGCCACTGTCCATATATCGCTGAGCTTCATAGCTTCTTATTCTCTGTTAAAATTATTGGAACTACAAAGAGAAGTGTGAATACACGGTTGAAGGAACATAAAAATCTTTGCCGACTAGGGAAAACAGACAAGTCAGCCATGGCGGAACATGCTCTTCAGTCGGGTGAGCACGTAGTGAAATTTTCGGAAACTGAAGTTTTATGTACTATGACGAACTATTATCCACGGCTATATAGAGAAGCTATCGAAATATATAAACATGGGGATAATTTTAACAGAAAATAAGAAGCTATGAAACTCAGCGATATACGGACAGTGGCACTACAGAATCGATGAGAAGTTTTCATCTTTCACGTACTATGATCGAAAGATATATTTTATCCTTGGCAAGGTTTATCTCTGCTATCACGTGAAATCCAGACCAAGCCCACTTTCCACGGTATTTAGGCCGTTCTTGGACGTCCCACTCGTCAGTCGGCAGGACTCACCACAACCAGGAGCACCACAGAAGGTCTCCAACGTAGCTTTGGACGAAACGTCAGGGACAGAAGAGTTCCATGGACCACGGCCATACAACCCGGAAGAATTCTCGGCAGCCAAGTCATGGTATAAAAGCCGCCCTTAAAACATCACAGCCACCTCTGGCCAGTATCACACCTACCACACGCTACGGATTAAACACCTCACAGGGCCGTCGACGTTCTCGGCATCTTTCGTCCTGTGGGAAGATGTTTCGCCCATTGAAGAACTGCAACTTTCAGCAACAATACGCAGCCATCGCGGTATGCTCAGATGTCAATGGGCCTCGTCAGTCCAGACGACCTTTTGTTATGCTTCGAACATCAATGGCGACATCGCTCCTCCCAGCTAATCTCTGCGTTCCGTGATGCGGGGTGAGCAGCGGTGGCTCTGTGCGCCATAGTGAAGGCGACGTTGTGGCTGCTATGATTGCTCACAGATTGTCGCTGTCGAACACTGTATAAGCGAATGATCCGGTTTCCTGTGTCCATATGTCCATATGTCAGCTGTTAGAATCTGCGATTGTCGATGACAATTCCTGTCATCCGCACCTTATTTCCTGTGTCCTTTGACTTTGGTGATAACGGTTTTCGCTGGAGTCTCTTTTACTCACAGCTCCGGACTGTACCGGCTTCAATCAAACAGTATGGGGCTGTTGCCAATGGACATCACTGTGGGGGACCGGAGATCCAAGGAACGTCCACCACGTCTCACGTGTAGTCTGATCAGTCTGCTACTGTGGTCGTCACTGTTACTGTCCGCATTGAGGATGACCCTTCACCCATGGTCCGGTGGATGGTCATTTCAAGGTGTGGCAGGCAGAAAGACTTTCTGGGAGGGGGGCGGGGGGGTGCGATTGAAAAGCCTCCATGGTTTACCAGACAGACAGGTTTCAGGCTCTATATGTGGCCGACTAAGATCCTGAGCCAGATGTAATCGCTTGTCCTGTTTCAGAGGAATCGTCTTAGCCTGGAAGGTCCAGGCGTTCACAGAGGGTTAAATTACTTGTAGTTGGGAACTCCACTGTTAGGAGACGGATGGGATATGACTGGGAACGAGGGGACAAAATCCATTGTATAGCCTGTGTGCACACCAGGAGGAGCTATCCAAGCTGTTGAATGGGTCCTTCTACATGCCATGAATAACAAGGTGGTGCAGGCAACTGCAGATGGTGGATCATGTCAGTGCTAAAGATATCTGCCAGTTTGGATCAGAAGAGTCTGTCTTTGGTTTCTGGCGACTATCTAGAGTGGTAAAGACAGTCTTGCCTGCAAGATAATGACTGAGCTCATCATCTGTAGCATCGTTGACAGGAACGACTGCAGACCTTTCGTACGGAGTCAAGTGGAGGATATGAATCATAGGCTCAGTCAGTTCTGTAATCGTGTGAGCTGCCGACATCTTGACTTGCGCCATAAGGTGGAGAAGTGCCGGGATTCGATAAATAGAACAGAGAAGGCTGTTACACGGTTAGTGGTAGCTCTGTGGACTGAACTGCGTGGTTTTTGGTGACAGTTTCTTGGAAATGTACAGACAGGGTTCAGTCTCGAACAGTGCAGGTCAAACACAGGACGAAGGTATTCATAGGAAGCATGGGTATTATAGTTATAAATTTCCGGAGCAATGTTGGGAAAGAACCACAGCTGCAAGCGCAAGAAATTGTTGTAGGTATTGAAGGCTGAATAAAGCCAAAGACAAGTTCAGCTGAAGTTTTTACCAAGTGCCTAACGGACTGATTAAATTCAGTTGGTGGCTGGTTGCCACGCGGGGTAGCCGCGCGGTTTAGGGCGCCCTGTAACGGACCGCCCGACTCCCCCTGTTGGAGGTTCGAGTCCTTCCTCGGGTATGGGTGTGCGTGTTGTCCATAGCATAAGTTAGTTTAAGTTAGATTAAATCGTGTGTAGGCTTAGGGACCGATGACCTCAGCAGTTTGGTCCCATAAGACCTTACCACAAATTTCCAAAATTTCATTTGGTGGTTGCATATATGTTGCTGTTAGTAGTAGTCTATCTTGTAGTGAAATTGAAATAGATAGTTGCTGCATTAGTGTACGTAGATATTATCCTCCACAACTAGAATAAGTTAATAACTGTTCCTTTTATCGATCCCCACGACTTAAATGATACATCAGTACAACAAAAGACTAGCTAAAAGACTAGCTAAAGTTTCATATTTCACTTTTTTTATTTACTCGATGACTAGTTTCGGGACGGGACCCATTTCCAAAATCATTGTAACCGATAGTCAAAATGAAATTTATGAAAACGCAAAACCATGTCATAAACATGTATATTTTTGACAAGGTTTTTGCGTTTTCGGGAATACCATTTGACTATCTGTTACGATGGTTTGAAAATGGGTCCCGGACCGAAACTAGTCATTGAGTCAATAAAAAAAATGAAAATAGCAACTTGGCTGGTTTTTCGTAGTACTAACAGAAGCTGCCGACCTGCAATTATTCCAGCATGCTGGTAGTTCGTCGTTAGATGATATAGTTACTGAAGAAGGGTTCAAGGAAAATGTGAATCTTGCTTCGAATGAGTACCTGACTCATAAAATTATCGTTGCTGGTGACTTTAATTTGTCCTTGACGGCCTGATGGAGTGGCCGAGCGGTTCTAGGCGCTGCAGTTTGGAACCGCGCGACCGCTACGGTCGCAGGTTCGAATCCTGCCTCGGGCATGGGTGAGTGTGATGGCGTTAGGTTAGTTAGGTTTAAGTAGTTCTAAGTTCTAGGGGACTGGTGATCACAGATGTTAAGTCCCATATTGCTCAGAGCCATTTGAACCCTATTTTTGCCCTTGACGTCTTGGCGAAAATACGCGTTTAAAGTCGGTGGTAGGCATAAAGCATCCCGCTTCCTCTCCTCCCCGAACGCATTCTCCGAAAACTATTTTGAACAGTTAGTTCAGTAGTTCACACGAAGTGTAGCTGGTTTCCATAACATACTAGAACTCTTGGAAACAAACAATCCTGAGCAAATAGAGAGCGTCAAAAAATTAGGAACATGGCTGCCAAGGAGGGGAAGAAAGTCAATGTGCGCTCAGTGTGCATACCGGCTGGAATCATTCCAGATGTGAAAGGCTCCTTCCAGATGCCATGAGGAGCACAGGGTGCAGCCAACTGCAGGCGGTGGCTAACATCGATACCAATGCTATATGTCCCTTTGAATAGGAAGGGATTCTCTCTGGTTTCGAGCAACTATCAGAGGTGGTACAGGCTTCCAGTCTCGCTTGCGAGATGAGAGCAGAGCTCACCATTTTCAGCATAGTCGACAAGACCGACTGCGGAGCTCTGGTACACAGGCGAGTGGAGGGTCCGAATCAGAGACCCAGACTGTTTTGTGACCGTGTACTCTGCAAAATTCCTCGACTTGCGCCGTAGGGTGTTTGGGTTTCTGGTTGAGCTAAATAGGTCAGGAGTCCATTATACTCAGGAGGCGGCTACACAGATAGCAGAGGTTGTGTGGCGTGGACTGGGCGGTTTTTTTAGATTAGAGGGTCTCGGGGAAAAACAAAAAGGGTTTCAGGCTCAAAGGGAGCAGGTCAAACACAGCAAGAACGTAGACAAAGGAAACATTGGTAAAACAGTTGTAAATTGTCGTCCCTTTGTTGGGAGAGTACCATAATTCCAAGCGCTAATTGAAAGCACTGATGCTCAAATCATCATAGGCACTGAAAGCTGCCTAAAGCCAGAGATAAGTTCGCTCGAAATTTCTGCGAAGAACCTAACGGTTTTCAGAAAGGATAGGCTAAACACAGTTGACGGTGGTGTGTTTGTTACTGTTAGAAGTAGTTTATCTTGTAGCGAAATTGAAGTAGACAGTTCCTGTGAGTTAGTGTGGGTGGAGGTCATTCTTGTCAACCGAATAAAAATAATAATTGGACCCTTTTACCGACGGCCGTCCGCTGTGGTTGAGCGCTTCTATGCCCTTCAGTCTGGAACCGCGCGACCGCTACGATTGCAGGTTCGAATCCTCCCTCGGGCATGGATGTGTGTGATGTCCTTAGGTTACTCAGGTTTAAGTAGTTCTAAGTTCTAGGGGACTGACGACCTCAGATGTTAAGTCCCATAGTGCTCAGAGCAATTTTAACCATTTTTTACCGACCTCCTAACTCAGACGATACAATTGCTGAAAGGTTCAAGAATATTCGAGTTTAATTAGAAACACGTACCCGACTCATACAGTTATAGTTGTTGGTGACTTTAATTTACCATCGATATCTTAGCGAAAATACATTTAAATCTGGAGGTATGCATAAAACATCATCCGAAATTGTGCTAAACGCATTCTCCGAAAACTATTTCGAGCAGTTAGTTCATGAGCCCACGCGAATAGTAAACTGTTATGAAAACACACTTGACCTCTTAGCAACAAATAATTCTGAGCTAATAACCAGCATCAAAAAGGATACAGGGATTGGTGAACACAAGGTTGTCGTAGCAAGACTGAATATTGTAACCCAGGAATTCTCGAAAAATAAACGAAAATGCACCTATTCAAAGAAGCAGTTAAAAATTCACTTGACGCCTTCCTGAGAGGCAATCTCCACTCCTTCGAAATTAACAATGTAAGTGTAGACCAGATGTGGTTTGAATTCAAAGAAATAGTAGCGTCAGTAATGAAGAGACTTATACCAAACAAATTAAACAACGACGGTGCAGATCTCCCACCGAACACAAAAAGTGTCAGAACACTGTTGCAGAAACAACGAAAAAAGCATGCCAAATTTAAACGAACGCAAAATCTTCAAGGTTGGCGATTATTTACATAAGCTTGAAATTTAGCGGGGGTATCAATGCGAGATGCTTATAATAGTTCCCACAGTGAAACTTTGGCACCAAACCTGGCAAAAAATCCAAAGAGATTCTGGTCGTATGTGAAGTATGCTAGCGGCAGATACGACCAACGCCCTCTCTGCCCGATAGCAGTGTAAATACTATCGATGACGGTGCTACCAGAGCAGAGTTACTAAACATAGCCTTCTGAAATTCCTTTACAAAAGAAGAAGTCGTAAACATTCCAGAATTCACCGGCACGGTAGTTCAGCGTGTTCGGTCAGAGGGTTAGCTGCCCCCTGTAAGAAAAAAACTAAGTTAATGGATCAACAACGAACTTAAACGGATGTCTTACGACGTCCGCCCCGAGCAGATGCAACGAACAAAAGCGAACAAAATGAGAGCTGTGTTTGGGTAGCTCAGTTGGTAGAGCACTTGCCAGCGAAAGGCAAAGGTCCCGAGTTCGAGTATCGGTCCGGCACACAGTTTTAATCTGCCAGGAAGTTTCAATATGCCGGCACGGTAGCTCAGCGTGTTCGGTCAGAGGGTTAGCTGCCCTCTGTAATAAAAAAAAACTGAGTTAATCGATCAACAACGAACTTAAACGGATGTCTTACGACATCCGCCCCGAGTAGATGCAACGAACAAAAGCGAACAAAATGAAATTAAAAAAAAAGCTGTTCTAGGCGCTTCAGTCTGGAACCGCGCGACCGCTACGGTCGCAGGTTCGAATCCTGCCTTGGGCATGGATGTGTGTGATGTCCTTAGGTTAGTTAGGTTTAAGTAGTTCTAAGTTCTAGGGGACTGATGACCTCAGATGTTAAGTCCCATAGTGCTCAGAGCCTTTTTTTTTGAAGTGAAGCAAGTCTTCCAGTCTAGACTGTTCTTGTGGAACAGAATTTGGTCTTTATACAAACGAAGTGTTGAGTGCTATTCACAAGGAATTTCAAATTGATTCCGTATTTCTAGATTTCCAGGATGCTTTTGACACTGTACACACAAGCGGCTTGTAGTGAATTTGCGAGCTTGTGGAACATCGACTGTTAATGTGACTGGATTCGTGATTTGCTGTCAGGGAGGTGACAATTCGTAGTAATTTCTAGCGTTCCCCAAGGTGTGTTAAGGCTCTCTTCTGTTCCTGATCCGTATAAATTATTTAGGAGACAGTCTGAGCAGCCGTCTTAGGTTGTTTGCAGATGATGCTGTAGTTTAGTAAAGTTATCAGAAAATCAAAATAAGCTGCAAAACGATTTAGAAAAGGTATCTGCGTGGAGCGAAAATTGGCAGTTGTCTCTAAACAATGAAAAGTGTGAGGTCATCCACATGAGTGGTAGAAGCAACCCGTTGAACTTCGGTTACACGATAAATCAGTTAAATCTGAAGACCGTAAATTCAATTAAATAGCTAGGAATTACAATTACGAACAACTGAAATTGGAAAGAGCACATAGGAAATGTCGTGGAGAAGGCGAACCAAAGACTGCGTTTTATTGGAAGACCACTTAGAAGATGCAACAGATCTACTACAGAGGCTGCCTACACTACGTTTGTCCGTCCTCTTTTGGAGTACTGCTGCACGGTATGGGATCTTTACCAGGTAGCCGGCCGGACTGGCCGAGCGGTTCTAGGCGCTTCAGGCTGGAACCGCGCGACCGCTACGGTCGCAGGTTCGAATCCTGCCTCGGGCATGGATGTGTGTGATGTCCTTAGGTTAGTTAGGTTTAAGTAGTTCTAAGTTCTAGGGGACTGATGACCTCATGTGTTCAGTCCCATAGTGCTCAGAGCCATTTGAACCTTACCAGGTAGGTTTAATGGATTACATCGAGAAAGTTCAAAGAAGAGCAGCACGTTTTATATTATCGTTATATAGGGGAGAGAGTGTCACTGAAATGAGACAGGATTTGGGGTGGACACAAAACAAAGGCGTTTCTCGTTGTGGCGGAATCTTCTGACGAAATTTAAATCACCAACTTTCTCCTCCGAATGCGAAAATATTTTGTTAACACCTAATTACATGAGGAGAAACGATAATCATGATAAAATAAGGGAAATCAGAGCTCTCACGGAAGTATATAGGTGCTCATTTCCTCTTTGCGCTCTTCGAGATTGGAATAATAGAGAATTCTTGTGAAGATGGTTCAATGAGCCCATTGCCAGGCATTTAAGTGTGATTTGCGGAGTATACATGTGGATATACACTCCTGGGAATTGAAATAAGAACACCGTGAATTCATTGTCCCAGGAAGGGGAAACTTTATTGACACATTCCTGGGGTCAGATACATCACATGATCACACTGACAGAACCACAGGCACATAGACACAGGCAACAGAGCATGCACAATGTCGGCACTAGTACAGTGTATATCCACCTTTCGCAGCAATGCAGGCTGCTATTCTCCCATGGAGACGATCGTAGAGATGCTGGATGTAGTCCTGTGGAACGGCTTGCCATGCCATTTCCACCTGGCGCCTCAGTTGGACCAGCGTTCGTGCTGGACGTGCAGACCGCGTGCGATGACGCTTCATCCAGTCCCAAACATGCTCAATGGGTGACAGATACGGAGATCTTGCTGGCCAGGGTAGTTGACTTACACCTTCTAGAGCACGTTGGGTGGCACGGGATACACGCGGACGTGCATTGTCCTGTTGGAACAGCAAGTTCCCTTGCCGGTCTAGGAATGGTAGAACGATGGGTTCGATGACGGTTTGGATGTACCGTGCACTATTCAGTGTCCCCTCGACGATCACCAGTGGTGTACGGCCAGTGTAGGAGATCGCTCCCCACACCATGATGCCGGGTGTTGGCCCTGCGTGCCTCGGTCGTATGCAGTCCTGATTGTTGCGCTCACCTGCACGGCGCCAAACACGCATACGACCATCATTGGCACCAAGGCAGAAGCGACTCTAATCGTTGAAGACGACACGTTTCCATTCGTCCCTCCATTCACGCCTGTCGCGACACCACTGGAGGCGGGCTGCACGATGTTGGGGCGTGAGCGGAAGACGGCCTAACGGTGTGTGGGACCGTAGCCCAGCTTCATGGAGACGGTTTCGAATGGTCCTCGCCGATACCCCAGGAGCAACAGTGTCCCTAATTTGCTGGGAAGTGGCGGTGCGGTCCCCTACGGCACTGCGTAGGATCCTACGGTCTTGGCGTGCATCCGTGCGTCGCTGCGGTCCGGTCCCAGGTCGACGGGCACGTGCACCTTCCGCCGACCACTGGCGACAACATCGATGTACTGTGGAGACCTCACGCCCCACGTGTTGAGCAATTCGGCGGTACGTCCACCCGGCCTCCCGCATGCCAACTATACGCCCTCGCTCAAAGTCCGTCAACTGCACATACGGTTCACGTCCACGCTGTCGCGGCATGCTACCAGTGTTAAAGACTGCGATGGAGCTCCGTATGCCACGGCAAACTGGCTGACACTGACGGCGGCGGTGCACAAATGCTGCGCAGCTAGCGCCATTCGACGGCCAACACCGCGGTTCCTGGTGTGTCCGCTGTGCCGTGCGTGTGATCATTGCTTGTACAGCCATCTCGCAGTGTCCGGAGCAAGTATGGTGGGTCTGACACACCGGTGTCAATGTGTTCTTTTTTCCGTTTCCAGGAGTGTAGATGTAAATTATCGCGCCCCGTTTTTTTTCTCTCTCTTCGCCCTAATACAGCCGCCAAATACCCGAGCACGAAGTACTATAATAGCACAGTGACAACCAGAGCTCTCCTATTCGCCTGTTGTTGAAGGCGAGGGAAAAGTGGGTGAACTCATCTACTTTTTAAATTTGTCCGAGAACTCACAGTATTTTTCACGAAAAATAAATAAATAATTCGAGTAGATAATACGTATAAGATACTCACGCACATGTATGTTCAGTATTATTTTAACAATATTCTCGTATTGATACGACAGAATCAAAATGAAGAACCCTAACCAGCTGAAGAATTATTATGAAATGAAGTTAATTGTTTTCAATTTACTATTCAATCATGTTAATCGCTTTGAGGAATAGCGCATCTCCTGCAAATGTCAGCTTTAGAGTCCAAAGAGAATAACGGACAACTGCAATGCTAACAATTAACTAGCGCTGCGTTACTTGTTTAACGACGCAATCAACCGTGTCAGTCATATACACCGCATTTGTGTATCAATACGTAAAAATGTTCAGAGAATAGAGCTCTCTGGCACCAGCAATATGATCAAAGCTCGTTACTAGTGTCAAAACACTATTTCGTATACCTCTTACTCACTCTATAGCAATTCGCGGTCTGGTATAAGCAGTTCGTCGGTACACTCTCAGGTGGTGGCGTAGGAATAAAATTAAAAAAAAATTGTTTAATATAATTACTTTTTATTTTACACAAAATTACATGGAACTTGTTGCAGCGGAAGTAGATGATAAACCACACTTATCGGAAGTTTTCACTTTTTTCAGCAAGTCTCTTCCCTTTTTACATGTTTATAAAACTCCATGTAACTCAGCTTCTGGTTAAACTGCACTGTAAGATTGATTCCACAGTCTCTGGCAGCAGTCGCTTTCTTTCATCAGTCCACTGGGCCAGCGAAAATATTTTTTCAGTAGTGGCGTTGTGTGCGGGAACAGAAAACAAATACTCGCATAATTTTAGCAATTGGCGTTTGCTTTCGGGATTTTTGGTTTCTTTAAGAAAGGAAATCCACCTTTCTTTCATGGAGTGTTTAGACTTCCTTTCTTCCGAGTCACGCTTAGTTTCCAGAAAGCTCTTTAGGTGCATATATTCCTGAAAACAATTGTCGCCTGAAATCTTCACACCATTTTTACTAAGGTATATAATAGTGTTTCCAATTACCACCAAATCTGGGGAGTCAGATAGCACCATCCAATCAAATACTTGATATTTATTTAAAGAAATAGCCCAGTTCTCTAGGTAATCAAATGCTACGGTATGGAAAGTCATTGTCTCTTTCTCAAATTCCGAAATCCAATTAATTATTTCTTGAATGAGATTTTCACTCTGCAGCGGAGTGTGCGCTGATATGAAACTTCCTGGCAGATTAAAACTGTGTGCCCGACCGAGACTCGAACTCGGGACCTTTGCCTTTCGCAGGCAAGTGCTCTACCATCTGAGCTACCGAAGCACGACTCACGCCCGGTCCTCACAGCTTTACTTCTGCCAGTATCTCGTCTCCTACCTTCCAAACTTTACAGAAGCTCTCCTGCGAACCATGCAGAACTAGCACTCCTGAAAGAAAGGATATTGCGGAGACATGGCTTAGCCACAGCCTGGGGGATGTTTCCAGAATGAGATTTTCACTCTGCAGCGGAGTGTGCGCTGATATGAAACTTCCTGGCAGATCAAAACTGTGTGCCCGACCGAGACTCGAAGTCGGGAGCACTTGCCGGCAAAAGGCAAAGGTCCCGAGTTCGAGTCTCGGTCGGGCACACAGTTTTAATCTGCCAGGAAGTTTCAATTATTTCTTGTTTAGGGTTGTCATTCTTTAATTTGTTAAAATTGATCTTGGTTTTCACGCTAGTAAAACTGGTAGTCTTCCTCTCATTCAGACATCTCTAAGTGTCGATTAATGTACTTCTTATTTCAGTTATGGAGACTTCTTTCTTCTCCACGCTTTTTGTATTTTTTTTTTTCAGACAGAGCTAAGTTTGACTGCAGAAATATGAAGTAAATTTCACTGCTCAGACTACTGAAAAAATTTGAAATTATTTTAGGTGGCCTATCTTCGGCGAAAAAACTGTTTTAATGGAATCCAAAGCTTAAGAATTGTCTCAGCTGTGGAATTAACGACAGCCATCTTGTTTTTGAGTGAGATAGAAGAGTCTGGTGAGTGACATCAACTTATAAGCAGAACTCTTTCAGCATCTCTGTTCTTATCATGTATACTGAAAAACAAATATTTTAGTTATTCGTGTTACTTTTAGAAAGAGTCGTCTTATCGAATCCCTATTCAAATGGGAACTGCCCAATTCTGTCGCGTGGCACTGCTTTAAAAAGTTGCAGTCCCGTACTACTGAAGAAGTCCCAGCGCTAGATGTAGAAGATGCTTGCATCGTCAAAACAAGATACGCAACATGCAACGCCATCTGTGAGACGACCTTGTCAACATAAACTTGTTGACGCAAATAAAACTGATACTGCATTTACATGTTGCGTTAACAGATGGCATTAATTCATTACTTGAGGCAAGCTCGTAACAGTATTTTTTCAAAATTGGGAAAAATTGGGTCTTGTCGGCATGTTGGGACAAGAAGGTTCATAACGGTGATGGTCCCGATATATATCGAGACAGATGGAAACCATATGAGGGAGTGAGTAACAACTGGTGTGCGCGTAAGTTTAAAAGCTGCATGCTACGAAAATCATAACCTCCACACCTACAAAGCCTTAATTCGACCCATCCTCTGTTATGCCAGTCCAACCTGGATAACCGCCCCCCCCCCCCAAAATTCTATAAGTCCTTCCAGATCCTTGAGCACCATGCACTCCACCTCGCCTTCCGTATACACCTCCCGTCCTCCACGCAGATCCTCTACGACCTGATTCCTTTACCCCATCTGCTCCTATTCCTCGAACATATCCGCATACTCTACACCTCCCACCTCCTTGATCGCCCCCACCCCCCACCCCTGGTTACTCCCCTCCTCACCAATCCCGTTTTCTGCCACGCCTTCACTGTTGTGTCCCCCTTACCCTCCATCTCCACACCCTTCGTCTCCTTTCCCAAGGTGGCTTCTGTCAACTCCTCCTCCCAGATGATGTCCCCTCTCCCTCCGTTTATCCCTCCTATCAACTCTGATCCTCATCTCCCCCTCCTTTCCTCTGTCCTTTCCCCGGGCTCCCTCTTCCCCCCCTTCCATCCTGTTTTTTCCCTGCCTACCCTCTCTCTGCCTCCCTTCTCCCCCCCAGTCCTTTCGCATTCCGCTCCTCTGCCTTTCGCCACTCCCTCTGGTGTCTGCCCAGCCCCCCCCCCTCTTATGAGTCCTCATCCTACGTCGGTTCCTCCCCCCCCCCCACTTCGTTTTTCCTCTCCTTCCCCCTTTTCTTTCCCATCATCTCTCCAGGTTCCCCCCGTCTGACCTCGGCTGTGGTGTGTCATATTTGTGCCAACTTTTTAGTGCAGTGTTCAAGTGAGTGTTCAGTGATGTGCGTCTTTCCAAAGTGTTGCGAACAGAAATCATGCTGTCGCTGGGTGTGATTTTTTTATTTCTTGCGAACAGAAACGAAACCGTTGCCATATTTTTTAATTGTCTGTCTATTATTTTGCCTGTCTGCTTCCTGTGTATTTTATTAGCATCGCCAACCTTTTGTTTTATGTTTTTGAGTTGCACAATTTTCCGGCATTTTACCATTTAAGTCACCGATTTCATTGGATGCTTTTATTATTTATTATCTTCATTTTTTTAAAACAAATTCTGTAGGCTGAAGAGCGGTGTACTAAGCTGGGGGGAATCGAAACTCAATAAAGGAAAAAAAATCATAAATGCGTGCTGTCAGAATTATGGCCCAAATTTTCGCGAAGGATCGAATGCTGGGGCTCGTATTTTCTTCTTAAAATATGATCTTTCCTATTAAGTGTCCGATTTGCTGCGTACTGTTCAGGAATGGAAAGGTAGAAAATTAGTCTGAAAGTGGGGTCGATGAACGCTCTGCCAGGCACTTCAGTGTGAGTTGCTGAGTGTCATGTAGATGTAGAGACACACAGTTATTACCTGGCCAAAGACGTTACCTGGGTTGGTCTGACTCAGCCAAAACATCTCCGATGTTGGCTCGGTACGACGGGCTTTTTGAATGGGTCTGAGTAGTCGCGGAATCCAGCGGGCGTCGAGATTTGTCACGCTCAAAATGTCTTACAAGATGCTGAAGACTGATTCACGACTAATCTTCATTTTTTCCACAGTCACTTCGACATCAACAGCTCTATCCTAACACTCCTCCTATGACTCCTTATGCGATTGACGATTCTTTGCACACTGAGTTGGTCTGCCGCTTTGTTCTTTGACATGTTTGCTTGACCACACTGACCCACGCTTCTGCGTAAACGTACCACTGCGTTATGTGATGGTCCATTGCTGCCATACACTTCCGACATAGCAGCACGGATTGTTACGGTGTTCTTACCATTGAAACGCAGAAAATTATCATACAATACTCTGCTTTATGAACGGGCTGCACTGTTTTGTTTTCGCCCTTCTCGCGACGTGATACGGTACTGTGATGCGGCGATTTCGATATGTATCAAGACTGCAGACTTGTAACTTACATTTTTTTTGTCATTAATCCTCTCTGATTTGATGGGGCCCGAAGGGTTTCCTCTCCTATGCAAATCTCTTCATCTTAGAGTAGCACCCGGACCTCACATTATGAATTATTAGTTGGATGTACACCAGTCTCTGTCTCCCTCTACAGTTTTTGCCCTCTACGACTCCCTCTAGTACCACGGATATTTTTCGCTGATGTCTTAATACATGTCCTATCATTCTGACTCTTCTTTCTGTCAATGTCTTAACATAATGTTAACGCTTCAAAACAATCTTACATCCACACACACATACGCACACACACAAGCACACACACACACACACACACACACACACACACACACACACACACACACACACACACACACAGATGAGAGAGAGAGAGAGAGAGAACAGAAATGATCACTTGTTTAGTTTGGTAACCTACTTAGTTAGGTTGGCAATATATAAATAAACAAACAAGAGAAGTGACACCAATCAACATTTAGTTACGATAGCTGTCACACAGAGTTCTTATAAGAGAAATGTGCATTTAACGCCTGGCCAGTAAGTTATTCCACATCAATTAGCTTACGAAGTATGGAAAACTACAACACAAAAGTATTGTGACGTGAGAATGTGTCGATGTTGTAAGAGGTACTGAACATTCGAGTAAACCCCGATTTAGTGAAACTACACCTTATTATAAAAAAACTCCTGATCCAACATTTAATTTTGTTACGCTACCTGACTTCGAAAATAAATAAAAGGAGATTGAACAAGTAGCTTACACTTAACAATAAATCGCGCGACTAATGAATGACAGAATACTTGAACACCAAAGAAAGGGAAATTCGCTAGTACTATCCTATCATCAGAAGTACAACAGTACAATAATGTTCAACTTATTGTTCGGAAATTATGGAGTGCGAATCGTGACCCCTTTTTGTGATCACAATACTCAATATGGAGTTTGAGTTACCGTCGACGAAGCTTTTCCAAGTCATTTGAATGATGATGCAGTTGGGAAGAATTGAATGTGCATTAACTGTTACATGAAGCTAAACACATAAATACAGTGTTCTGAGAAAGTTATTTTGTGGAATATAAAGAAACATACTGTACTAGAAAATCTGCCACGGCAATTCTTCACTCAGCAACCGACGACGAACTTACCTTTACAGACGAATGGTTCAAATGGCTCTGAGCACTATGGGACTCAACTGCTGAGGTCATAAGTCCCCTAGAACTTAGAACTACTTAAACCTAACTAACCTAAGGACAACACACACACATCCATGCCCGAGGCAGGATTCGAACCTGCGACCGTAGCGGTCGCGCGGTTCCAGACTGTAGCGCCAGAACCGCTCGGCCACCAGCGGCCGGCTTTACAGACGAAAATTTGCGTGCAACGAGCGGTGTATTTATCACTAGAAAGAAGGAGAAAGTATCTAAAAACAGAATTAGTTCGCGTCTTTACCAAATACAACAGTTAAGTAGTCAAAATGGGATTCCTTGCAGTGCGTGAATACCAAAGGACGCGAGACAAAGCACACACAAGAAATATTCATAATACTCAGTAAATGGCTTAGAAAATGGAAATGAAGAACAACAAGTGCAATTAACTGATATATTGACTTCAAATCAAGCAAAAAGAAAACAAGCTACTTGGAATTCAACATACACGTACAACGTAAGTTGACAATTGCACCAATGACAGAAATATTAAAATGTGTGCACGACTCCAAGAAAAGCAAAGATTGACTTGAATTGTGTAGGAGGGCGACGCATTTAACTGCATAACGTTTCGTAGCGAATCATTAGAGCATGAACCAGTTACCAGCTTCAAGCTCAACAAAAGACAAGTAAGTTTGTAATACCGCTCCTGAATCTCAGCTCTCCTTTGGAATTTATCGCTGACTTAAAACATGCAAAATTTGTGAAAAATAAGACGTGGGATGCAAACAGCACGCGAATGGACTGACTGTAAAACCTTGCCTGTAAAGAACCACTTCGAATAAGTGAAATTTTCTCAACGATAACTTGAAACACGCCACGCGCAGCATTTGACCTTCGACCTTACCTTGCACAGCAAGCCTTTCGGAACCAGTGTGGTTTTGAAGTTATCGGCAAGCATGCCCTGTTAACAGCCAACGCTGTGATTGGTTGAAAGCTCGTGGAAGAGACCAAAGGTGACCATTCTTCCGCCACAACACTTCAGAGAGCGAGGGCTCAAAGAACTTTCCCTGAATATATCGATATTGACTTCAGAACGTCTTTCCGAAGTATTAACAAAGAGCAGTACACGAATTATTGAAATCAAAAGAATCGAAAAACTGAAAGTACCGTTTAAAAGGCTGCTTTCGATGTTTTGTATGTAAAATAACGGCGTGACCTAACCTATGACAGGATGAAAGACCGATTCGTAGAAAAGAATATCTATAATCTGATTTGATGCATTATAAATGGTTCTGAAAGCCTGCGACTGTGAAAACAATAGGTTTGTTTATACACTCCTGGAAATGGAAAAAAGAACACATTGACACCGGTGTGTCAGACCCACCATACTTGCTCCGGACACTGCGAGAGGGCTGTACAAGCAATGATCACACGCACGGCACAGCGGACACACCAGGAACCGCGGTGTTGGCCGTCGAATGGCGCTAGCTGCGCAGCATTTGTGCACCGCCGCCGTCAGTGTCAGCCAGTTTGCTGTGGCATACGGAGCTCCATCGCAGTCTTTAACACTGGTAGCATGCCGCGACAGCGTGGACGTGAACCGTATGTGCAGTTGACGGACTTTGAGCGAGGGCGTATAGTGGGCATGCGGGAGGCCGGGTGGACGTACCGCCGAATTGCTCAACACGTGGGGCGTGAGGTCTCCACAGTACATCGATGTTGTCGCCAGTGGTCGGCGGAAGGTGCACGTGCCCGTCGACCTGGGACCGGACCGCAGCGACGCACGGATGCACGCCAAGACCGTAGGATCCTACGCAGTGCCGTAGGGGACCGCACCGCCACTTCCCAGCAAATTAGGGACACTGTTGCTCCTGGAGTATCGGCGAGGACCATTCGCAACCGTCTCCATGAAGCTGGGCTACGGTCCCACACACCGTTAGGCCGTCTTCCGCTCACGCCCCAACATCGTGCAGCCCGCCTCCAGTGGTGTCGCGACAGGCGTGAATGGAGGGACGAATGGAGGCGTGTCGTCTTCAGCGATGAGAGTCGCTTCTGCCTTGGTGCCAATGATGGTCGTATGCGTGTTTGGCGCCGAGCAGGTGAGCGCCACAATCAGGACTGCATACGACCGAGGCACACAGGGCCAACACCCGGCATCATGGTGTGGGGAGCGATCTCCTACACTGGCCGTACACCACTGGTGATCGTCGAGGGGACACTGAATAGGGCACGGTACATCCAAACCGTCATCGAACCCATCGTTCTACCATTCCTAGACCGGCAAGGGAACTTGCTGTTCCAACAGGACAATGCACGTCCGCATGTATCCCGTGCCACCCAACGTGCTCTAGAAGGTGTAAGTCAACTACCCTGGCCAGCAAGATCTCCGTATCTGTCACCCATTGAGCATGTTTGGGACTGGATGAAGCGTCGTCTCACGCGGTCTGCACGTCCGGCACGAACGCTGGTCCAACTGAGGCGCCAGGTGGAAATGGCATGGCAAGCCGTTCCACAGGACTACATCCAGCATCTCTACGATCGTCTCCATGGGAGAATAGCAGCCTGCATTGCTGTGAAAGGTGGATATACACTGTACTAGTGCCGACATTGTGCATGCTCTGTTGCCTGTGTCTATGTGCCTGTGGTTCTGTCAGTGTGATCATGTGATGTATCTGACCCCAGGAATGTGTCAATAAAGTTTCCCCCTCCTGGGACAATGAATTCACGGTGTTCTTATTTCAATTTCCAGGAGTGTAAATACCCCATCTGCTACCAGTCACAATTTTCTTTATTTTATTTTTCGCACGACGTGTTTCGGGAAATGATACCGATTTTCAAATGCGTTTTTTGTGTTTATGTCATTCCTATGTGATGCTGTCGATGGGTGAGTTTCTGGTTGAATTCGTCGACTTTACTGCAATACATAAGAAAATACGCGATTTTTTCTCTCACACATCAACAACATTACATAGGAATCACATAACAAACACAAAAAACACACTTGAAAATGGAAATCATTTCCCTCCACCCCCCTCCCTTTTTCCCCGACGACTCATCTAGCCGGCACAGTGACTAGTAGAGCAGTCCATGACGGGAAGGACCCTCTATGATACACAGTCACTGAACAGAAGCTTCTTTAGAAACAGACTACTACGAGGGGCCATCAATATGTAATGCAACACATTTTTTTCTGAAAGCAGGCTGGTTTTATTCAGGATTACAATACACTATATTATTACCCGCTCTTTTGGCTACAAAATTCCCATTTGTGAACATAATCTCCGTTCAATGTGACGGACTTACGCCACCTTATTGGGGGGCCTGTATGCCTGCATGGTACCGTTGTATTGGTCGACGTCGAAACCACCGTCTTGCTGCATCAACAGCCTCCCAATCACGCACGTACTGCTTCTCGCGGAGTGTATCCTTCATTGGGCCAATGGGCCAAACAGATGGAAGTCCGTAGGTGCAAGATCTGGGCTGTAGGGTTGACGAGAAAGGAGCAGCCAATGAAGTTTAGTGAGCTCCTCTTGGGTGCGCAGAACTGTGTGAAGCCTGGAGAAGGAGGAGGTGTTTGATTGTCATCCGTCGATTACCTCTAATGAGAGTGTCCGCACGTTCCATCATTGCTGGAGTCACAGTTGGGTGTGGCCGGTCGGCACGTGGGAGATCGGACAGGTTTGGTCGACCTTGTTGCGATTATGATAGACGCCCCGCCCAAAGACTCGAAAATGCGGGAAATGAGAATCATTTCGCGTCGTGCGAAAAATAAAATAAAGAAAATCGTGACTGGTAGCAGATGTGTTATTTATAAACAAACCTATTGAACACCTATAAGTAATAAATTGATAATGAAGCAATTATGACGTGAGCCTATTTTCTAATCTAAACTGCACAACACAGTTAAAGGATAAGATTTTCGAAGCTCTGTAATTGTCTGCCATTGGGACGCAGAAACTTGAAATTTGGCTCAAAGGTGTCTACAACCTTTCTCTGTAATGGTGCAAAAGAGTGACGCACTGCGGCGTCACCCTCGAGCTTGGTGACGCTTCGCCGGCCGGGGTGGCCGAGCGGTTCTAGGCGCTACAGTCTGGAACCGCGCAACCGCTACGCTCGCAGGTTCGAATCCTGCCTCGGGCATGGATGTGTGTGATGTCCTTAGGTTAGTTAGGTTTAAGTAGTTCTAAGTTCTAGGGGAGTGATGACCTCAGGTGTTAAGTCCCATAGTACTCAAGAGTCATTTGAACCTTTTTTTGGCGACGCTTGAAACGGCACGGTGTCGACTCAGGCGACACAAAGGCCAGAGTTCAAAATTTCATGACAGGTGTAAGGTGGGTTAATGGTGGCACACTGGGACCAAATTTCACTCTAGCCTTTTTTTTTCGCATTTGTCGACACTCTGCTGTTTGCAGTGTCGCCGAGCCCGAGAGTGATGTGACAAGATGCCATGCTTTTGCATCGTGACAAAGGAAGGTTGTTAGGCACCTTTGGGCCAAATTTCATACTTCTGCACTGCAATAGGAGACAACTACGGGGGCTCGAAAAAGTGTCCATCCGTGGACGAGCCGCACGATGTGAAAGTCGTTATACCTCCTCTTACCCACATTTCCCCCTTTCTTTTGGGACGTCTGCGATGAAGGTCAGAACCGTGACGGCCGGCATTGAAGTCACGCGGTTTTCTTATGTGTGGCTGAGGAAAACATTTCAGACTCACCGCCGCTCATATGCGACAGTAAAGGGCACCAGGGGGAGGCATAAACGGCATCATGAAACTTCTTCCCTTGTACTTACATGTATGGTGTCTGTTCCGAAAGAACAGACACCATATCCGTATAAGTACATAGTTCTGGTAACACCAGCCATGACCTTCTTTTTTTTGTGCGGATGCACGCATAATCCCCGAACTCTTAAGGGACTTGGTAAGAATGTCTTTCACGAGTAATGAGTGTGTTGGGGTGGGACACTACAAATGTAGTGTGTGGACATACAAGGTGAGAATGTGGGTCTCGCGGGAGGCGTGCGCGAGATAGCGCCTGCAGTCGCACTACCCTCTGTGCCCTCGGTGGCTCAGATGGACGCCGGCATGGTAGCTCAGCGTGTTCGGTCAGAGAGCCGGTTGGCCTTTGTAATAAAAAAACTGAGTGGAACGAACAACAAACGAACTTGAACGGATGTCATTGTGACGTCCGCAGCGACCAAACACAACGATCTACAACGAACAAAATGAAAAAAACAATGGATAGAGCGTCTGTCATGGAAGCAGGAGATCCCGGGTTCGAATCCTGGTCTAAGCACACATTTTCATCTGTCCCCGTTGATATATATCAACGCCCGGTAGCAGCTGAAGGTATTAATATATGATTCTAATTGAATCTTCCTTTGGTGCATTGATTGCCACACATTTCGCTGTGCGGTGAACAATCGGATGGCGTTCTTGACAAATTTTAACAGTGATGAGACCCGCCGGTCGATTCGGACCTTCTCTAAGGACAACGTGGGCCAGCAACACCATTGAACATAATCGCACCTATTTTCTGCGTAGCATGTAAGGTACCCCTTATTTGCAGATAAGAGCGCATTTTGCTTTATTCCCAGTTTGGTATTTCACATACGTGAAGTCAATGATCAGTGCTGCAGTACGTACGGAGTAAGGAGCGAGCGCTACGTTCCCGGGCTTGTCAGCAGAGGCGGTTGCCATCCGGCGCTTTCGGAGCCAGTGGGATGAAGTGCCGACGCAGAAAACGCTCGTGTCGTCAGCAAAGAGATACCAGGGAAAGTACATTTAATCCGGCGCGAATCAAGTAATTGCTATTATTAAATATTTGCTAACAAAAGTTGCATTTTACTACTCAGACGTTAGGAGTAAGGCTCATAAATACAACCTTTCACTAATTTTACAATGCCAGAAAATGTTGATATTAATAAATAAATATATAACTTTGGCATAACCGAAGATGTTCGACCCAATACGAACTTTACCGACTGTTCGCTCAAGTTACAGACTGTGTGCCATAGCCGCCAATCGTCGATAGCATGCCTTTCGATCTAGTCATGCGGTAGACCACGCTCACGTACCATTAATAGTTGGCTTATAATCAGTGTGAACAAGTTCATTTCATGGAGTTTATTAAGTAAACGCACCATAATGGTACACTGTGTAAAAATTATTTGCACAAAAAAATTTACTCCGCGCTACATTACGTAAAACATAGACTGTAGTATTGCACTTTCAGAATCTGGCAGCGCTGCTATGGCTCTGCAAGGGAAGGTAAAACTACGAGATCTCCACATAACAGGCAGGAAGAATTTGTATTCGGCGGTTCACTAAGTCAGTTCCAGGACGGACTGGTTTAAGGTTTTATTTAACTACTGTAAAAGGATTTTGCTGAAAAAATTTTTTTTCGAGCATTTAAAGAGCATTTTCCTACCATGTGTGTTTATGTGCCACGCCCACTTTTCTGTCACCCACTTTCCTGCGTATATTTTAGATCTTTATATCCGCTGCATTGCACATTAGAGATTTTTTTTTTACCCCCGAGTGTATTGGGTATCCTTGGAATGCAACGGTCGGTATTCTTTTGTATCTGCTGTTTGTAAACAACACGCTTTCAAATATGCAGTTAGTTTTGTTCAAGTGTGATTGAAAACTTGCAGGTATACTATGGGCAGGCAATTAGGAGAAATAAAGAAAATCTGGAGGCAACGAAGCGAGATGTTTGGGCCATATTCTTTCATAAGTCCTCTACCGTTGATAGGCCATGTCATGGAGAAAATTTGTGGTGCAGATACAATAGGGCTCAGGCAACTGGAGAATCTTATTCTCATCAGCATCCTCTTCCTGCTGCTGTTATTACAGCAATTAAACCTATTTTCAGAGACTTGGCTCATCCTGACCTTCCAAGGAAATGTCTGCACGGGCAGACACAGAACCCAAGTGAATGTTTCAACAGCATAATTTGGAACCGCTTTCGTAAAACTGTATTTGTAGGCATGCATACAATGAAACTAGGTGTTCATGATGCTGTTATTACATTCAGTTGTGGTTATATTGGAAAGTGTTGGGTACTGAAAACGCTGAGAATTAATCCTGGTGAAAATGTTGAAACGTCCCCTTAGAAAAATTTATGAATTACTGTGCTGATAAACCTCTTACATTATTTGATTTTCGAACAGCTGAGCAGAACTGAACGTACTCAGACATTTCTCTCTTTACTTATTCTGATCAATACTAAACTGATACACAATATTTTTAGCGCAACGCAATCTGACTTTCAATAATCCCTACAAAAGAATGGCCCTGACTAACATTAACCTATACCTTTCACAAATCACTTACCTCACAAAAAATCTCCGTTACTCGAACTACTGCAATACAGCGAGCGCCACTACTGCCAGCTAAATAAAAGATTCAAACTACTGAAGGCACTAACTACTGATAGACATAGTTAGCAAATGAAAGATTTTGATAAAGAACAAACAATGTATTTACCTTAATAGTGTTCAAAGTTATAATATATATATATCAGTTCATGACATCCAGTCTTACAAATTTACTGTCTCTGATGGACACACGTCCAGATCATCCGCTCTCAAAACTCCGCCATCTCACTCCCCACATCCACCACTGCTGGCGGCTCACCTCCAACTGTGCAACGCTACGCGCTGTTAACAGCCAACTGCCCAACACTACAACAGCAAATTCCAACAATGCCACCCAGCCACAGACTGCACACAGCACAGCCACTGATTTTCATACAGAGCGCTAGGTGGCGGTGGCGTTACCAATATAAGAACCTAAACAGCCTACTTACAATGTGATCACTGGGCTGCAACATTGCGATAAAATGAGGATAGCCGATGCAGACAGGTCTGCATCTAATACGGCCAAGGAAGCAAGACAAACATCTAGGAAGGTGAAAAAGAAGCTGGAAGACCTGCTAGATGCCAAAGAAGGGCCATCATACGCAGCAGGACAGTTTTAATTAACTGTAAGTAACAAATTTCAAAAGTTTTTTCTTTAATGTCAATTTCCTGCAAACTAAAATTTTCAGTACATATGCCCCATTATTTCAGAAACTATCACAGATAAATGAATGAAATTTTCAGAGACTCTGCATAACATAAAAGGCCACCTCTGGTACTACATTCATTAATATTCCCCCATTAGGAAGTTCACAAAAAATATTTTTGGTAGAAAAAACTTAATATTTTTTGTTAATAAATTTAAAAAAATATTTCTTAAAAACTATAAAATGGATAAAGTAAAGTAGATTTCAGTACAGTTGACTGTATTAGGAACATGTAATATACAGTAAAAATATTAAGGTCCTGTATCAAATAGTTTTTTCAGAAATGCGTCAAATACTTGCCTAAATTAACATGGGTTAGATAGCCAGTATGTGGTTCCCTTAACCATCGCAAAATTCTGGTGGGAAAACGTGGCCAGTTATCCTGTACGCCCCTTATACCACCATCTACGAACTCACCGGCTAAACTGAGAGATCTCTGGAGGTTTAGTGCGAGTGGGGGGGTTCTTGCAAGCGCGACCGCAATTTTTGCTCTGATGTACAGGGTGGCACCACTAGGGACTGTTCAAAACTATCTGAATGTGATCCAAAGCAGCAAAGGGTGTTTATGCGTTTTCAGCGCTCCTCCTATGGCGTGATAACAGGGGGATGCGACATTGACATGCGTAAATAAAACAGCAAATGATCTCCCTAAGACACCGCAGTTTGGAAAGACCTTCGGTGCGTGCACCCCTGTTGGGCATTTCAAAAATATTCCCGTACAGAGACGGCTATTCAGTGATTCCTAGTCGCCGTGATAGACATTCATTCCGACACCCTTTAGATTTTGCATGCAACCAGCAGGAGCCAGTTCAGTGCTGTAGCGCCACTAACCTGACTGGTGTCGAAAACGTATTTGTCAAATGTTATTAACAGCGTCGTTCTGTTGGTCATTGCACTGTGAGTAATATTCTCCGACTGTGAAATATGTGGGAATCAACACCCCTAGAAAATGGGGGATTTCATTGGCGCTCTTTATGCCACCCTCTGAGGCCTTTTCGTGTCGATTATGAGCGTGTGTGAAATGTTTTCCTCTGCCACCCCTAAGAAAACCACATGATTTCAATGCTGGACATTGCGGTTCTTACCTCTATCATAGTGGCGTGAAAAGCTGGGGTGGAATGTGGGTAAGAGAGGGTGTGTAGACCTTTCCACTGTGTCACACGTCCACGGTGACGTTGGGAAGAACTGTGGTGAATTTTGCTGGTAATGTGACATCATTACCCCATATTCCACATGACAACTTCTCTTCCTTCTGAGCTCTGGCATTATTTTTCACATATGTTTCTCAGATCGCGCAAAAATTTATGCAGTCGCTCTCAAACGTAAATTCTGTGATGTTCTTCTACACTACCGGCCCTTAACATTGCTACACCAATAAGAAATGCAGATGATAAACGGGTATTCATTGGACAAATATATTATACTAGAACTGACATGTGATTACATTTTCACGCAATTTGGGTGCATAGATCCTGAGAAATCAGTAACCAGAACCACCACCTCTGGCCGTAATAATGGCCTTGATACGCCTGGGCATTGAGTGGAACAGAGCTTGGATGGCGTGTACAGGTACAGCTGCCCATGCAGCTTCAACACGATACCACAGTTCATCAGGAGTAGTGACTGGCGTATTGTGATGGGCCAGTTGTTCGGCCACCATTGACCAGACGCTTTCAATTGGTGAGAGATCTGGAGAATGTGCTGGCCAGGGCAGCAGTCGAACATTTTCCGTATCCAGAAAGGCCCGTACAGTAACTGCAACATGCGGTCGTGCATTATCCTGCTGAAATGTAGGGTTTCGCAGGGATCGGATGAAGGGTAGAGCCACGGGTCGTAACACATCTGAAATGTAACGTCCACTGTTCAAAGTGCCGTCAATGCGAACAAGAGGTGACCGAGAAGTGTAACCAATGGCACCCCATACCATCCCGCTGGGTGATACGCCAGTATGGCGATGACGAATACACGCTTCCAATGTGCTTTCACCGCGATGTCGCCAAACACGGATGCGACCATCATGATGCTGTAAAAAGAACCTGGATTCATCCGAAAAAATGACGCTTTGTCATTCGTGCACCCAGGTTCGTCGTTGAGTACACCATCGCAGGCGCTCCTGTCTGTGATGCAGCGTCAAGGGTAACCGCAGCAATCATCTCCGAGCTGCTGCAGAAGTCGTCGAACTGTTCGTGCAGATGGTTGTTGTCTTGGAAACGTCCCCATCTGTTGACTCAGGGATCGAGACGTGGCTGCACGATCCGTTACAGCCTTTCGGATAAGATGGCTGTTATCTCGACTGTTAGTGATACTAGGCCGTTGGGATCCAGCACGGCGTTCCGTATTGCCCTCCTGAACCCACCGATTCCATATTCTGCTAACAGTCATTGGATCTCGACCAACGCGAGGAGCAATGTCGCTATACTATAAACCGCATTCGCGATAGGCTACAATCGGACCTTTATCAAAGTTGGAAACGTGATGGTACGCATTTCTCCTCCTTACACGAGGCATCACAACAACGTTTCACCAGGCAACGCCGGTCAACTGCTGTTTGTGTATGAGAAATCGGTTGGAAACTTTCTTCATGTGAGCACGTTGTAGGTGTCGACACCGGCGCCAACCTTGTGTGAATGCTCTGAAATGCTAATCATTTGCATATCACAGCATCTTCTTCCTGTCGGTCAAATTTCGCGTCTGTAGCACGTCATCTTCGTGGTGTAGCAATTTTAATGTCCAGTAGTGTATTTTCCACCTATCCTCCTTTAATTGGCAACTATGTAATGTTTTATTGTCGGTTGCATTATCGCCGTCTTGATTTGTTGCTGACGCGTGTTGTCTCCTAGACCGCACCTCGTGAAGTACGTAGAAGTTTTCTCAGTATAGCACAAAATATGTTCGGAAGAATGTGTCAATTTTAACGACTTTAAGTGTGATGAAGTTGTTAGTCGGTGAACAGAGGAACGTTTTAGTGAAAAAAGATCAAGAAATAGACGTAAAAGACGACAATTTTGCAACAGGCTGTGATCACAATTCTGCTGGCGAACAGGAATCTCATTCGGAGGGAGAACTTCAGAATCATGCTGTTGGCCACGTTCCTGTTTCTCCAAGGAAATACTCAAAGTGTTAGTTAACATTAAAAATAGATACCAGCAGTGAATGTCATCTTTCCAGGTTTTCTTTTTGTCCTATCGAGTGCAATTTTTATTAGCAATAATTCAATACCTTCTGTTGTTGACAGTACGGGTAATGTAACGGATGATGACAAACAGAAGGCCGAAATTCTAAACCTAGCTTTCAAATACTCTTTTACGGTACAGAACTGCAGCACCATTCCCCCTTTAAATTACTGAATAAACGCAAGGATGGCTGACATAGTGTTTAGTGTATCTGGGATTGTAAAACAGTTAAGATCCTTAGACGTCAGGAAGGCATCTGGCCCAGACGGTATCCCCGTAAGATTATATGTTGACTATACTACAAATATAGCACCATTCTTATCCATCATCTATCAGAGATCATTAGAACAGGGGAAAGTTCCAAGGGACTGGAAGAAGGCCCAGGTCATAGCAATCTATAAAAAAGGTAGAAAATCGGATGCGGCCAATTTTACTGACATAGATTTGTTGTAGAATCATGGAACGTATTTTTTGTTCAGACATAATGACCTTTCTAAACTCTAAGAAACTCATCTGCAGAAACCAGCACGGTTTTAGGAAACGGCGGTCATGCGAGACACAGCTGGCCCTCTTTGTGCCTGATAAACAACAGGCTCTAGATACCGGCTCCCATGTTGATGCCATATTCCTCGACTTTCGAAAGGCGCTCGACTCAGTTCCGCACTGTCGCTTGCTCCAAAAAGTGCGCGCTTACGGTCTATCCGATGACATAAGCGGCTGGATAGAAAGTTTTCTAACAGACAGAGAGCAGTATGTTGTCCTGAATGGGGTGACTGCAACAGAAACAAGCGTAACTTCAGGTATGCCCCAGGGCAGCGTAATATGAACTCTGCTGTTTACGATTTACATAAACGATCTGGTTGATGGTAGTGACAGCGGCGTTACATTGTTTTCCGACGATGCTGTAGTCTACAGGAAAGTAGTATCACACGAAAGTTGTCAACAAATCAGTGAGGATTTGTAGGAAATAAATGCGTGGTGTAATGATTGGCAGTTATCTCTCAATATTAGTAAGTGTAACCTACTGCGTATAACAAGGCGAAAATCCCCATTAATGTACGAGTACAAAATAATTGCCGTCTTTGGAAGCGGTAACATCCGTCAAGTATCTGGGTGTGACTATTCGAAATGATCTCAAATGGAACGATCCGATTACACAAGTAACGGGTAAGGCGAACTCTAGATTGCGGTTTATTGGTAGAATCCTGAAGCGATGCAGTCCTTCAACAAAGGGAATTGCTTACAATACGTTAGTTCGTCCAGTCTTGGAGTATTGTTCGTCTGTATGGGACTCTTACCAGTTGGGTCTCATTCAAGAGATTGAAAAGGTCCAAAGAAGAGCGGCAAGATACGTGACTGGTAGATTTAACCATTGCGAGAGCGTTACAAATCTCATAGAAAGTTTGAAGTGGGAAACACTTGCAGACAGACGGCGCGCTAAGCGGAAGGGGCTGCTCACTAAATTCCGAAATCCGATCTTCGTCGAGGATGTAGAGCATATATTATTACCACCAACTTTCAAATCGCGCAATGATCACCATTCAAAGATAAGGGATATTAGAGCTCGTACTGAGACAGTTCAGACAGACGTTTTTCCCTCGTGTGATCCGTGAGTGAAACAGAAAGGGGGGAATATGACTTTGGCGCGAATTGTGCCCTCCGCCACGCACCGCTAGGTGGCTAGCGGAGTATATATGTAGATGTAGATGTAGAAACCCTGGAATTTGGTGTATTGTGAAAATTTACCTGCTACAGAGATAGTATAATATTCAGAATGTAAAATTTAAACCTCTAACAGTCTGTTTATGTGTACTGTTAAAAAAAAAGCACAAAAGTACGTTGCAGGATTTATATAGTGCAATAAAATCAATGAAGAATATTTAAACAACACTGAGATAACTACAAAAAATAAATGTTATTTAGCTTAAATGGAAATTTTCAAATGATTTTAGCCTTACATCTCATTTTGCACTTAGGAATCCCAGAGACCACATCTCGTAGTATACGTTACAGAAAAGTCACCTCGTGAGTTAAGTGTTAGTTGTGATGGACAGCGTATAAGCACCGCACATAAAAACAAAACTGCATTATTTCAGATTAAAATCTACTGAAGAGGCGTTAACGTAAAAGGGAAACGCGTCTGCAATATGTATAAAGACAGACTGCAGCAAAGAAGAAACGGGATTTATGAAACGACTATTTATTTCTGGCTTTGGATAATGCTCACGCAAAAAAATTAAGTTATGCGTGTACATACAGTGTGCAAGACTTGCGTGCTGTTGTCACCGGACATCCGTTGCACTGCAGAATGGCACCAAACGTAGACTGGAAATATTTTTACCACATGACGTAGCAATGAAGTACAACGCTTCATTTGCTTCTGAGGAATAATAAAAGAGGAGGGAAGTGATGGTAACAGTAATAAATTAAAAACTTAAGAACAGTTCATACATTGTAAACAATAAAAATAGAGAGTAGCTGATCTGCTGCCTATGACTACATAATATGCCATTATCTGCTTGTAGCCCTTGAAAACGTACAAATTAACACCAAAATCAGAGTTATTTAATCTGAGTTTTACTCTTTAGCACTGAGTATTCGTAATGCCCAAACAGTGGTTTGATCCCATTTACTACATGATTGCCGAGCACACAACTACTAAAAATCATGGAATAAAGAGCACTGAAGACAATTACAAGTTTGCACCATGTCGAGAAATGTAGCTTTATGAATCTGCTTGAAGAGACTGGAATATATGTACGTAAGAACAAATCATAAGATCTCCTCAACGAACAGACGTAGTTAGCCAATGTAGCTTTTCTTCAAAATTTCATTTAGCTGCTTTCCAATTTAAAGTAAACACTACTGTTTTTAACAATAACAACATGCAGACACTAACCCAACACGAAAGAGTGAATAATATATAATAGCTTGCTTTGTCATACAATATCTTCAACTAGCAATATACAGGGCGTTTCAAAAAGAAAGAGCAGATTTCAAACATTTATTTCTCAAAAACTACAAATGATAGAAACACAATTCAAACGTTTCTTGTCAGAGAAAGGTTCAAAGTTTTTCAATGGTCCGCGCAGAAGTTCCATGCAAATCCGCAGTGGCGCTGGCGTTTGTTTGTAGGAAAATGGCGACGACACCACAGGAATGATCATTTTGTGTGCTGCAATTTGCAAAGTTAGAGTCCATTGTTGGTGTGCAACGTGCATTCCGCCGTCAATTCAACAAACAGCCGCCTCGTCATAAGCAAATTTATGAGTGGCATCACAGATTCGTAGAAGATGGTTGCATCTGCAAGCGAAAAAGCACGGGTCGTCCACGCACATCGGATGAAAATGTCGAGCGTGTCCGTGCAGCTTACGAAAGGAGCCCTAGAAAATCCACGGCACGGGCAAGTCACGAACTAAACATGTCTAAAACAACGGTATGGCGCGTTCTGAGTAACCGTCTGCACATGAAGCCGTACAAACTGCAGTTATTGCAAGCATTGCGTCCTGACGACCACAACAAAAGGTTCGAATTTTCAACTGCAATTCTACAGGACATGGAAGAGGACAATTTTGCCGAACGATTAATTTTTTCAGATGAATCAACGTTTCACATTTCTGGTAAAGTTAATCGGCATAACGTACGAATTTGGGCGAGTGAAACTCCGAGGGACGTTATTCAACATGAAAGAGACTCACCAAAGGTTAACGTCTTTTGTGCAATTTCGGTAAACAAAGTTTATGGACCTTTCTTTTTCATGGAGAAAACTATCACAGGAACCATTTACCTGGACATGTTAGAAAACTGGCTATTTCCTCAACTTCAGGAAGATTCAAATCACTTCATCTTCATGCAAGATGGCGCCCCACCACACTTCTCTGAACCTGTACGACGGTACCTAAATAACACCATTCCAGGACGGTGGATTGGAAGAGCAGGAGCACAAGATCAATGTCATCGTCTGTGGCCTCCCAGGTCACCAGACCTTACTCCCTGCGATTTTTATTTGTGGGGGTACATAAAGGACTGTGTTTATGTCCCACCTATGCCCGCTACTCTTCAAGAGGTACGACATCGAATTGTTGCGGCCGTGAATTCGGTAACTAAAGACCAGTTGCGTCGTGTGTGGCAAGAAATGAGATACCGGTTTGATATTTGTCGTGTAACAAATGGTGCTCATATTGAGGTACAGTTTTGATATTTGTTGTGTAACATTTGGTACTCATATTGAGTGAAGGACCGTTGGAATTGTGTTTCTATCATTTGTAGTTTTTGAGAAATAAATGTTTGAAATCTGCTCTTTCTTTTTGAAACGCCCTGTATATAAAAAAATTCCAAATCATTTACTTTCCATCTTATGTATGCCACAATATTAACATAATATGTCCACAGTTGTAATATTTATTTATGTACATCTACCCCTTACTTTGGTTCCAATGTATGCCATAATATTTACATAATATCACTTCTGTAACACTTTATAACAAAATGACTGCTTTATTCGTTTATCTTAATTTTAATCAGCTCTCTATTAATGTAAGTAGTAAATAAACATTAGTAATTTGTGAATTCATACTGTCACATATATGTATATATCCAAATATCTCTGAGAGTGGAAGTCTTTGGCATTGTTTTGGTTGAGATATCGCCTTCTTTGTATACGTGGTTCCATTCTTGTTGTGTGAGTGGTGCTTTAAATTATTTGTATCAATCTACATAAAAAAGTGCATCATACAGTCTTCGCTGCTGCTTGAGCACAAGCAGTCAGCACTAGAACTTAATGGCACAGATTTTTCAACGTAAGGAAGCAAAACATCTTTACTCTAATAATTTGTTTACTTTATTTAAAATCTTTGTGAGGCACAATTACAGTTAAAAAGTCATTGTCTAACATCTTGTTTTGGTTGGAGGGCACCACCACCCCAAGGAAACTTCATCATTTGGGAAAACAAAAAGTGAAAGCTAATGTAAAATGTATCTCAACGTGAACTAGTTGTGTGCGGATGAGCCTGTAATGTTCGAAACCGGCAACGGCGCTATTTAAATAACTAAACAGCATTGTAAAAAACTGGCTGGTTTCTGTTATCTTTTATGTAAGAGTCAAACTGTATTTTGTACACAGCCACGGGCTCAGAATGTCAGTTTTCGACAAGATAGCATACAACATGATTGTTCAGCACAGTTTCAAAAAATTACGAGTAGAATCAATAGTAGGATATCAGTAATATTTTTGTAGTATTCAACCATTTATCACTTTTCCATAAAGCAGCGAACTGTAGATGGACAAAGTTTTATTTTATTTGCCTGTTTAATTTAATTTTTTGATTCTATGTGTCTTGTTGTTGTTATTGTGGTCTTCAGTCCTGAGACTGGTTTGATGCAGCTCTCCATGCTACTCTATCCTGTGCAAGCCACTTCATCTCCCAGTACCTACTGCAACCTACATCCTTCTGAATCTGCATGTCTTGGTCTCCCTCTACGATTTTTAGCCTCCACGCTGCCCTCCAATACTAAATTGGTGATCCCTTGATTCCTTAGAACATGTCCTACCAACCGATTCCTTCTTCTAGTCAAGTTGTGCCACAAACTCCTCTTCTCCCCGATTCTATTCAATACCTCCTCATTAGTTATGAGATCTACCCATCTAATCTTCAGCATTATTCTGTAGGTTCACATTTCGAAAGCTTCTATTCTCTTCTTGTCCAAACTATTTATCGTCCACGTTTCACTTCCATACATGGCTACACTCCATACAAATACTTTCAGAAACGACTTCCTAACACTTAAATCAATACTCGATGTTAACAAATTTCTCTTCTTCAGAAACGCTTTCCTTGCCATTGCCAGTCTACATTTTATATGCTCTCTACTTCGACCATCATTAGTTATTTTGCTCCCCAAATAGCAAAACTCCTTTACTACTTTAGCGTCTCATTTCCTAATCTAATTCCTTCAGCATCACCCGATTTAATTCGACTACATTCCATTATCCTCGTTTTGCTTTTGTTGATGCTCATCTTATATCTTCCTTTCAAGACACTGTCCATTCCGTTCAACTGCCCTTCCAAGTCCTTTGCTGTCTCTGACAGAATTACAATGTCATCGGCGAACCTAAAAGTTTCTATTTCTTCTCCATGGATTTTAATACCTACTCCGAATTTTTCTTTTGTTTCCTTTACTGCTTGCTCAATATACAGACTGAATAACTTCGGGGATAGGCTACAACCCTGTCTCACTCCCTTCCCAACCATTGCTTCCCTTTCACACCCCTCGACTCTTATAACTGCCATCTGGTTTCTGTGTGTATTAAAATTGCAAAAATTAAGCATTTTCAACGCTGTTTGAGTTCTAAGTTTATTACCAGAAATAATAGGAACAAAAAACCGAAAATAGATTACAGTAGAGCGTCGATTACCCGAACGTCGGTCAACCGAACGACCGCTTAACCGAACAGTGTACTCGCTCGATGAAGAAGACGTTCATGAATGGATGAATATCGATCATGCAGATCCAGGACACCAAATCATGCAGAACAGCGAGATTGTAAACGTCGCCACTGATGAAGATGACACCGCCAGCATCTCATCAATCCGTGCTCCAGAAAGTGAAGATGAAAGTATACCGACAGCTTCTGAGGCGTTCACTTGTTTAGATACTGCCTTGCGATGGTTTGAAGCCCAAGATGAAAGTGACCAGTTTCAGATATCTGTAATGAAAGAAGTACGTGACTTAGCTGCTCGTAAGCGTGTAGGCTTGCTTGGACATACCAAAACAAAGGATTTTTTAAACGTTAATTTTGTATACTGTATACTGTTGTATACTGTTCATGCAAAATGCGTATGTAATATGTATATATTTTTGTTTAATAAACTGTGCCCCATACTATATATTCCTACTGTAGTTGCCTTTGTATGTTACTTTGTAATACTAAAAGAGATGCCTGTTTTTATGAATAAATTTACTGTACAGTACTTCTTTTTGGCAAATAAACATGTACAGTTCGATTATCCGAACAAACCAGTTTTCCGAACACCCATGTCCCCCAATTACTTCGGATAATCGACGCTCTACTGTATTTCAGAAACAGGTTATTTTGAGCTGTTTGAACAGTCAGGTTAAATTGGCGTGAGCCAAACACCAATATAACTGAAAACCGGTCATTTCAGCGATAACCGCCGTCCTTGCCTTGATCCACCACGTGGCACAAAGCAGAACCCAGGGGAGGTGCCGTGGTGAGGGGCTTGAGGTTGGTGTGCAGGCAGAGGACTCCTCGCTACGGACAGCTCCCAGGGCCCTGGGAGGGGCGGCCGCAGGCGGCTGCGGTGTGTTCCGGCTCGTGGAGCAGCCAGGGTGCAACTTTATTAGCGGCCGCAGCAGCAGCCGGAGCAGGGCGAAGCACGGCGCTCCACGAACTTGCAGCTGTCTTGCGCTTACTTAATTGTTGCTCCTCAAGACACTAATAGCGGCCGGGCCGGCCCATTACTTAGCGCCGGCCGCCCCCATCCGTTAGCCAGACAAACGGCCCACCGCGCCGCACCGCTCTGTTACCTGCTGCTGCTGCTACTGCTGCTGCTGTCTCAAGGAGTCTATTTGTCGGTCCTCCTCTGCCCAGCGTACGCCACTTCCGCGTCCTCGACGCTGCTTTTCGGGAGCCGGTGACGTTCTGGCTGAACCCCTTGCCGAATCAATCACATTAATACTGCGACAATGACTTCTCGAAAGGTCTTTTTTTGCGGTTTTAGGGCGCACAGCTACAGTGGTCATTAGCGCCCAGACTAAATTATGAATGCACTGCGAGGCATAATGTTAAAACAGCAACTAAAAAGGACAACACTATAAAAGGCACATTAACAGGCAAGAAAACAGCATAATCAAATGTCCTTAAACATGTTTGTCCAGTGGATAAAACGAAGAACGCGAGCAGCTGCTCCTGGGTCATCCGCTAAAATTTCATCCAGAGTACATGGCAGGCCAAGATCATTGCGCAGTATATTAAAATTTGGACAGGACGTTAAAATGTGGCGGACCGTCAGCACTTGCCCACATGGGCAGAACGGCGCCGGCGCAGCCGTCAGCAGATGGCGATGGCTGAACCGGCAGTGTCCAATCCGTAACCGGGCCAAAACGACCTCCTCCCGCCGAGAAGGGCGTGAAGAGGTCGTCCAAGCCGTGGGGAGAGGGTCCAAGGCCCGAAGCTTGTTTCCAGTAAGTGTAGACCAATCGGCATGCCACAGCGATAAAATGCGCTTACAAATGACCCTGCTAAAATCAGATGAGGGCACACAACAAGAAGCTGTGCGGGGTTGGAGGACCGCAGCCTTGGCCGCGCCATCTGCAACTTCGTTCCTAGGGATACCGACATGGCCAGGAACCCACATAAAGGTAACCGGAGAACCGACGTCCGTCAGCTGCTGAAGAGAGCGCTGGATCCGGTGCACGAAAGGGTGAACCGGATACGGATCACTGAGGCTCTGGATGGCGCACAGGGAATCAGAACAGATAACATAAGCAGAATGTCGGTGGCGGCGGATGTAAAGAACAACCTGATAGATTGCAAATAGCTCAGCTGTGAAGACCGAACAATGGCCATCGAGCCGGCATTTGAAACTGTGTGCCCCGAAAATAAAAGATCACCCGACACCGTAATCGGTCTTAGAGCCATCTGTATAAATGAAGATCGTATTAATGAACTTCGAACGAAGTTTGACAAACCGCGAGCGGTATACCGAAGTTGGGGTAATCTCCTTTGGGAGCGAGCTGAGGTCAATGTGAACGCGAACCAGAGCCTGGAGCCAAGGTGGCGTTTGGCTCTCGCCCACTCTAAAGGTCGCAGGGAGTGAAAAATCAAGGTGCTGGAGGAGGCGACGAAAGGTCGGCCGCTCGACCGATATCTGAAGCTAAAAACTGCCTTAACACGCATTGAGATCTACCCACGTTTCGTTGATCTGGCATAAAAGGAACAACTTTGAATCTGACTGGGGCCATCTAAAGTGAGTAGCACCACACGGTTCAGTTCTGGGTCCTTTGTTTTGTTGATAAAAGAGTGGGGCATAAGTCAGTTATCAAAAATGTGGATTAATACTAAACAAATGAAAATAAAAATTTATTATGACCACACAAATACATATAGAGTTCAGTGGACCTACAAGAGACGCTCAAAGTGGTTACCATGCTTATCTAGGCAAACATTGCCTCTTTTCAACAATTTTACAAATTTTGTGGCCAATGTTCCGTGACAGCGCGAAAAAAGAAAAACGAGGACGATGGAATGTAGTCGAATTAAGTCGGATGATGCTGAGAGAATTAAATGACGAAATGAAACACTTAAAGTAGTAAGGGAGTTTTGCTATTTGGTTCAAATAGCTCTGAGCACTATGGGACTCAACTGCTGAGGTCATTAGTCCCCTAGAACTTAGAACTAGTTAAACCTAACTAACCTAAGGACATCACAAACATCCATGCCCGAGGCAGGATTCGAACCTGCGACCGTAGCGGTCTTGCGGTTCCAGACTGCAGCGCCTTTAACCGCACGGCCACTTCGACCGGCTTGCTATTTGGGGAGCAAAATAACTGATGATGGTCGAAGTAGAGAAGATATAAAATGTAGACTGGCAATGGCAAGGAAAGCGTTTCTGAAGAAGAGAAATTTGTTAACATCGAGTATAGATTTAAGTGTCAGGAAGTCGTTTCTGAAAGTATTTGTATGGTGTGAAGCCATGTATGGAAGTGAAACATGGACGATAAATAGTTTGGACTAGAAGAGAATAGAAGCTTTAGAAATGTGGTGCTACAGAAGAATGCTGAAGATTAGATGGGTAGATCACATAACTAATGAGGAGGTATTGAATAGAATTGGGGAGAAGAGGAGTTTGTGGCACAACTTGACAAGAAGAAGGGACCGGTTGGTAGGACATGTTCTGAGGCATCAAGGGATCACAAATTTGGCATTGGAGGGCAGCATGGCGTAGAGGGAGACCAAGAGATGAATACACTAAGCAGATTCAGAAGGATGTAGACTGCAGTAAGTACTGGGAGATGAAGAAGCTTGCACAGGATGGAGTAGCATGGAGAGCTGCATCAAACCAGTCTCAGGAGTGAAGACCACAATAACAACAACAACAACAACAACGCTCCGGGACAGCGCGTTTTCAAATTTTGATTGGATTCGCTCCTGCAAATACTCAACATTACGAATATTAGCGGAAAAGCCTCATTTTTAGGTTTCCATGCATCAATTGGTGAAAACGGAACCATTATAGGATGTCTATCTCTCCATGTGTAAAGACTTCTATTTCTCAGGACCACGTTGCGGTATCAATTGAAATTTATATCATATACTAAGGTCTATGGCCCCACGACGTGTAAAAAATTAAGCTTGTAAGTCAATAGAATCAAAAGATACGGCCATTTTTTTACACTCACCAACTCATTCGTCAAAATCTATTGGTTACTAATCATTGACCTAGAACCATTAAATTTTGCAACAGGCGTGGTTTCACTGTAAAAGTAAAAAAAAGCCAGAAAATTGTTAATGTATAATCACATCACAAAAAAATATCTTCTGCCGTTACAAACTTACATTGTAGTCACAACATGCAAAAAAAAAAAAAAAAAAAAAAAAAACTCAAGAACTGCTGTAGGGGTATGGATCTGGCTTTCAGTAATAGATAGAACGATTCACTAGGTAGGTTCGAATATATAATTTACAAATATTTCGTGCTAACTGGCTGAGCTACACTGACGTGAAGTCTCATGCCACTGTGAAAACGATGCCTTTGCCATATCGAATATCTGTAGTGGCGTTTACATGTTGAATAAACTGTGTTTACGCCCTAGTTTGTAACTAATTTTCATTTCTTTCATGTAGTTCAATAATTGTCACCCACTATCTCCTTTTTCTCACATTGATTTACATTATATCACACTGGCACTGTCTCCTCTGTCACTTGCACTGCCCCATTTTGTCTTTTTTCTCCCACTGCCACTATTTCCATCTCGCCTCTGCAGCTCAAAAATTCTGGGGTGCAGCTTACTTTTTACATTATACCCACGTGTTTATAAATTTCGGTCCAAAACACGCCCTCCCCTAAGTTCGGCGGCCTGGGAGGGTCCAACGCCCCAAGCCTATGTATGATCTCCAGTCATCTGTATTTTTCATTTCACTGTCTCCTCTATCTTTTGCTCCCAATACTTCTATCGCCATTCATCTTTCTTTCTCTACTATCGTCACTGTCTCTCACTGACCATCAATATCTCCTCTCGTTTTGGCTCCCGCTGCTGTTGTCTCCATCTGTCGCTCTTTCACTGCCGCTTTTTGGCTCCCACTATCACTCTCTCCTCTCTCTTTCTGTCCGTTGATAGGATACTGTCGGAAGTGTTGCATCAGCTACTGGACCTAGCTCTGCCTTATATAACAATGTTACTAGACGAATGTCTTTTGCAGGGTCGGGTGCCCAGAACCTGGAAAATTTCGAATATTATTATACTAAAAAAATGGGAAGACAAAGACCAAAGAGAACCGAAATCTTACAGGCCAATTTCCTTGGTAAGTGCTCTGCCCAAAGTACAGGGAAAGCTTCTGCTCCGCCGGCTGAGAGACCGCAGATAGTTAGTAGGCATGAGATCCCTGCAAGTACGGTTTCAGGAAAGGTAAATCCACCGAGGATGCGATAAATCATGGAATGAATATTCTCAGCAACTCAGACGACAAGTATGTTATAGGCATAATGATACCTATTGCTTGGGCGTTTGATAATGTGTGGTGGCCTGCCCTGATCAAAAGACTGAAACATACGGACTGAGTAAGGTGTCCCATAACAGTCTACGAGATTATTGCACAGACAGGCAGGTGCAATTAGAACGTCCTGGAAAGAAAATCGTGAAAGACATCACCAAAGGCTGGGACGTCAGCATAGAGCCGTTACTGAACCAGCTTCAGAGTATGGCAAACGCTAGAGAGGCTGCATCGCCTACACAGACGATCTGCTAATTATAGTACCGGGTGATCAAAAAGTCAGTATACATTTGAAAACTGAATAAATCACGGAATAATGTAGGTAGAGAAGTACAAATTGATACACATGCTTGGAATGACATGCGGTTTTATTAGAACCAAAAAAATACAAAAGTTCAAAAATTGTTCGACAGATGGCGCTTCATCTGATCAGAATAGCAATAATTAGCATACGAAAGTAAGACAAAGCAAAGATGATGTTCTTTACAGGAAATGCTCAATATGTCCACCACCATTCCTCAACAACAGCTGTAGTCGAGTAATAATGTTGTGAATAGCACTGTGAAGCATGTCCGGAGTTATGGTGAGGCATTGGCGTCGGATGTTGTCTTTCAGCAACCCTAGAGATGTCGGTCGATCGCGATACACTTGCGACTTCAGATAACCCCAAAGCCAATAATTGCACGGACTGAGCTCTGGGGACCTGGGAGGCCAAGCATGACGAAAGTGGCGGCTGAGCACACGATCATCACCAAATGACGCGTGCAAGAGATCTTTCACGCGTCTAGCAATATGGGGTGGAGCGCCATCCTGCATAAACATCGTACGTTCCAGCAGGTGTTTATCAGCCAGGCTGGGGATGATGTGATTCTGTAACATATCGGCGTACCTCTCACCCGTCACGGTAGCAGTTACAAAACCAGAATCACGCATTTCCTCGAAGAAAAAAAGCCCGATAACGGTAGATGTGGTAAATCCAACCCATACCGTGACTTTCTCGTCGTGCAATGGAGTTTCCACGACAATTCTAGGATTTTCGGTAGCCCAAATTGTGCAGTTGTGGGCGTTGACAGATCTTTGGAGCGTGAAATGAGCTTCGACGGTCCACAACACGTTACTCAACCAATCGTCATCTTCCGCCATCTTTGAAACGCCCACACCGCAAATACCCTCCACTTCACTAAATCGCCAGGTAACAGTTCATGATGGCGATGGATTTTGTACGGATAGCATCGGAGGGTACGCCTAAGTGCCAACCAAACAGTAGTGTGTGGAATTCCGGTGCGACGTGCGACTGCACGAGCGCTGACTTCCCCGTGCATAGACGAACCCGCTACAGTCTCCATTTCTTCCTGAACTGTCTCAGCAGCATTACGCCTTGTGCTCGGTCGGCCACTACGGGGTATATCGTCTAAACAACCCGTGTCTTCCAACGTCGAAATCATTCTCGCCAGAGCTGCATTTGTCAACGGACCTTTACCCGTTCGAATCCCCTTCCTATGGCGATAGGACCGTAACGCTGAACTAACACATTCCCCATTGTGATAATACAACTTCGCTAAAAGCGCCTTTTCAGGTAACGTCAACATGCTGAGAATGCTGGCGCATCTGATTCTCTCTCTCATTACAGCTCCTTTTATACACGACTGTCATGCGCAGTCACTGACGTTTTGCTGTCCAGCGCCATCTGTCGGACATTCTGTGAACTTTTTTTTGTTCTAATAAAACCCCATGTCATTCCAATAATGTGTGTCAATTTTTACCTCTCTATCTACATTATTCCGTGGTTTATTAAGTTTTCAAATTTATACTGACTTTTTGATCACCCGGTATATGCTAACACAAGGGCTAACAAGGAGGAAAACAGTAGGGTGATTCTTGAAAGACTAAGGAACTGGTGCGTAGAAAACGACAGGAGCGCACAAAACTGTTTGTGTGTTACTAAAAGGAACGTTATCAACAACGAGAAATCACACAATCCGAATAAATGACCAACCTGTGACATAAAAGAGTTAACATCGACGGAAAGCAAAAATTTCATGATCCTGTAGAAATCGTCTGCCAGAGAGGCGTTAAAATCCTAAGCAAAGTAGTACCAGTTGGGCAAACACATTTTCAGCAGCCACTAAGTGCAATAAGAACGTACCACAACGCAATCTTACTCGCTATTCTGGGCTATGGGTGGGGCGTTTGGCTCATAGTCAGAAAGGCAAGGGCAGCACAGGTTGTACGCCGAATACAGAGCAGTGTACGCCTGACAACCGTGTATAGAACAACAGCGACGGAGGCGCTGCCGGTTATGTTAGGCTTGCTACGTCTGAACCTAGCAAGAAAGAAAGGTGCACAATACTGGCTCAGAAAGCATGAATATGATAGGGTGAAAGATATACTGGCCACAAGAGCCGCATCTAATAAGGAAATAAAAATATGCATTGATAGAGAATGACAAGAAATCTGGGACAGGGCAGAAACAGGGAGGAGAACCTACCAGCTCGTTCCTAACATAAAAGAAACGACGAGAATGACATGAAGCTTCCGACCAAGGGAGCTATTCACTACCTCTCCGAACATAGTCCGTGTCTCGGCTACTTACTAAAAGTACGACAGCGCACCACAGACACTTGCGTACGTGGAGCAATTGGTACCTCGGATTACATCATCTGGGAAGGTGCCGTTAGACAAAACGTTACAGACCAGGACATGAACGCTTCTGGAAATGCAACAGTATATGATATAATAAAGACTGAGGAATTGTGGCATAAGGTGAACTCGCTCACAGCTAAGATATCACCTTACGAACTGTAAGCTTACTTGGCTGAGAGACAACGAAGAAGAGGTCCTACATCGTGATAACGAAACGCTCCATGGCAGAACACCCGCCTACAACAACCCTCCGTAAGCAGTGAAGAGACGAGCCTTGTGGAGGACCGGGAAGGACTTCCTGAGACCCTGACAGCCACCTCCCAATCTCTATACTTTGGGTGGCACAGCAGCACAGCCAATTTGAATCCTGAGGTGCACCTCATCGCGCCAGGGGCTAACCCTCTAGACAAATGAGAGATCCAGCTTGGTTCTGATACCAAGTCAGTAGTGTTGTGTAGTGTAGTGCTGTGTGGTATAATGTTGTAGTAGTGCAGTCAAGAATTACAAATTATAAAGTCTGTGACCTACCAATGCCGCATAGTGTAATAGACCAGCAGTGTGTGCCTTCTGGATTCCGTATGAACAGATATCTGTGCGCCAGATGGCCAAGTCGTAGTATGCAGACATTTTTTGGTTATTATTAGTTTTTGTTTTAATGTAATTATCCTATGTAGATTTCCCCCCTCCTTAAATAGCATAATGTTTAGTTATTATTAACCCATTTCGAATTATGTTAAAATATGATGTGCTTTATTCATGCCAGTTCTTGTGCAACATTCGGTCTGTTCTTTTATATAGATAACAGACTATAAGAAAATAGCAAATAAATAAATAAAATTATCTCCAGCTGGTACTGTCTCCTCTCTCTTCCATCGTGACTGTGTCTCTGCTGCTCTCAGCACAAAAAAGCGCGAACACGTTCGCACATCAAAATTTTTTTTGAGGAAGGCGAGATGAGCTCGAGGCAACAGGTTCCTCAATTGTCTGTCAGAGTATGTGAAAGCGGAACACATTCGCCCTTTTTGTGCCCCAACAGCAGTATTTTTCGGCTGGTTACCTTCTTTTCCTGTTACAGCGTACTGTGTTGCTTAAATAAAACGAATTGTATAGGTCAGTAGAGTTTTGACACTTTATTTATGTTCTTCGACACATTTATGTAGTTCGAAACATATAAACAAATAAGTACGCTTAATCTAAGGTTAACACAAAATCGTTTGCTTTACATTTTTTCTGGCTACTTTGATTATCGGATGCAGTTTATCGAAAACGCCCGGCTTATAATTTGTTGCTTAAAAGAGTAAAAATATCATTCAAAATACTTTACTGAATTTGCAGTGTTTCCAGTTTTGCATAATTTTTTGCAGTCATTTTAAGTTCTTGACGTTAAGACCTTTTAGGCCCATATTTTTGTCACTGCAATACCACTTTGGCTAAATCTCCATAGGCGCGAAGTGTCCATTATACACAGATTCGTGACGTAAAGTTCCTGCATGTTTTAGAACTCCACTGACGATGGCGATATTTGTCGCTGAAACTAGTTGGGGCAATAAATAAATAAACAACACAAAGTATTTTGCATCAAGGTTGGCCCGACAATTTCCATATTGTTGTTCTTGTACATAAATACGTACCTGTGGAAGAGTTCCAAGATATGAAAGTTTCACATGTTGAAAAAATGTTAACTAAGACGTAGTAGTTCGGTGACCCCAGAACGCTTACGATGCTCCTATAACTTTATTCCTGTGTTCACTATCTAAGGTAAAACTACATTTACCCCTCGGACCGGATATTACGTGCATGTGCTACGTACGTATGTACGGTCACTTTGAACTTCAGCAGCTCGGTACCGGATGATGGTATGGAATAAAGTTTTATGCCTCCCCGAAAACATCATCTAAGAACATATGTTAAAAATTTGGACGATTTCTCATGAACAGAAATTATAGAAGTGGCCATTCCTACAATTGGTACTTTTCGTACCCAAGGATCATAGTTTTGCGAGATTTTCTCAGGAATCACCCATAAACAAATGAATTTTCATAAGCGCCTAAGATCCATCCTGGACCACACCTAATACAAAAGAACTAACCAATTTGCTCAGTTTTCCTGGGCTAGAAATAGTGTGTAATATTTCAACTTTGTTCCTGTGCTGCAGGATAGCTACAGTATTCCCGTTCTTCCGATAGGTATAGAAGTGGTCGGTAGGCACTGAATAAGGGCAGCAGCCTTTTCAGTAGTTGCAGGGGCAACAGTCTGGATGATTGACTGATCTGGCCTTGTAACACTAAAATGGCCTTGCTGTACTGGTACTGCGAACAGCTGAAAGCAAGGGGAAACTACAGCCATAATTTTTCCCGAGGGCAAGCAGCTTTACTGTATGATTAAATGATGATGGCGTCCTCTTGGGTAAAATATTCCGGAGGTATAATAGTCCCTCATTCGGATCTCCGGGCGGGGACTACTCAAGAGGACGTCGTTATTAGGAGAAAGAAAACTGGCGTTCTACGGATCGGAGCGTGGAATGTCAGATCCCTTAATCGAGCAGGTAGGTTAGAAAATTTAAAAAGGGAAATGGATAGGTTAAAGTTAGATATAGTGGGAATTAGTGAAGTTCGGTAGCAGGAGGAACAAGACTTTTGGTCAGGTGAATACAGGGTTATAAATACAAAATCAGATAGGGGTAATGCAGGAATTGGTTTAATAATGAATAAAAAAGTAGGAGTACGGGTAAGCCACTACATACAGCATAGTGAGCGCATTATTGTCGCCAAGATAGACACGAAGCCAACGCCTGCTACAGTAGTACAAGTTTATATGCCAACTAGCTCTGCAGATGACGAAGAAATTGATGAAATGTATGATGAGATAAAAGAAATTATTCAGGTAGTGAAGGGAGACGAAAATTTAATAGTCGTGGGTGACTGGAATTCGAGAGTAGGAAAAGGCAGAGAAGGAAACATAGTAGGTGAATATGGATTGGGGCTAAGAAATGAAAGAGGAAGCCGTCTGGTAGCATTTTGCGCAGAGCATAACTTAATCATAGCTAACACTTGGTTCAAGAATCATGAAAGAAGGTTGTATGCATGGAAGAAGCCTGGAGATACTAAAAGGTATCAGATAGATTATACAATAGTAAGACAGAGATTTAGGAACGAGGTTTTATATTGTAAGACATTTCCAGGGGCAGATGTTGACTCTGACCTCAATCTATTAGTTATGAACTGTAGATTAAAACTGAAGAAACTGCAAAAAGGTGGGAATTTAAGGAGATGGGACCTGGATAAACTGAAAGAACCAGAGGTTGTACAGAGTTTCAGGGAGAGCATAAGGGAACAATTGACAGGAATGGGGGAAGGAAATACAGTAGAAGAAGAATGGGTAGTTTTGAGGGATGAAATAGTGAAGGCAGCAGAGGATCAAATAGGTAAAAAGACGAGGGCTAGTAGAAACCCTGGGGTAACAGAAGAAATATTGAATTTAATTGATGAAAGGAGAAAATATAAAAATGCAGTAAATGAAGCAGGCAAAAAGGAAAACAAACGTCTCAAAAATGGCTAAGCAGGGATGGCTAGAGGAAAAATGTAAGGATGTAGAGGCTTATCTCACTAGGGTTAAGATAGATACTGCCTACAGGAAAATTAGAGAGACCTGTGGAGAAAGGAGAACCACTTGCATGAATATCAAGAGCTTTGATGGAAACCCAGTTCTAAGCAAAGAAGGGAAAGCAGAAAGGTGGAAGGAGTATATAGAGGGCCTATACAAGGCCGATGTACTTGAGGACAATATTATGGAAATGGAAGAGGATGTAAATGAAGATGAAATGGGAAATATGATACTGCGTGAAGAGTTTGACAGAGCACTGAAAGACCTGAGTCGAAACAAGGCCCCTGGAGTAGACAACGTTCCATTAGAACTACTAACAGCCTTGGAAGAGCCAGTCCTGACAAATCTCTACCATCTGGTGAGCCAGATGTATGAGACAGGCGAAATACCCTCAGACTTCAAGAAGAATATAATAATTCCAATCCCAAAGAAAGCAGGTGTTGACAGATGGGAAAATTACCGAACTATCAGTATAATAAGTCACAGCTGCAAAATGCTAACGCGATTCTTTACAGACGAATGGAAAAACTGATTGAAGCCGACCTCGGGGAACATCAGTTTGGATTCCGTAGAAATGTTGGAACACGTGAGGCAATACTGACCCTACAACTTAACTTAGAGGAAAGATTAAGGAAAGGCAAACCTATGTTTCTAGCATTTGTAGACTTAGAGAAAGCTTTTGACAATGTTGATTGGAATACTCTCTTTCAAATTCTGAAGGTGGCAGGTGTAAAATACAGGGAACGAAAGGCTATTTACAATTTGTACAGAAAGCAGATAGCAGTCATAAGAGTCGAGGGGTATGAAAGGGAAGCAGTGGTTGGGAAGGGAGTGAGACAGGGTTGTAGCCTATCCCCGATGCTATTCAATCTGTATATTGAGCAAGCTGTAAAGGAAACAAAAGAAAAATTCGGAGTAGGTATTAAAATCCATGGAGAAGAAATAAAAACTTTAAGATTCGCCGATGACATTGTAATTCTGTCAGAGACAGCAAAGGACTTGGAAGAGCAATTGAACGGAATGGACAGTGTCTTGAAAGGAGGGTATAAGATGAACATCAACACAATCAAAACGAGGATAATGGAATGTAGTCAAATTAAGTCGGGTGATGCTGAGGGAATTAGATTAGGAAATGAGACACTTAAAGTAGTAAAGGAATTTTGCTATTTGGGGAGCAAAATAACTGATGATGGTCGAAGTAGAGAGGATATAAAATGTAGACTGGCAATGGCAAGGAAAGCGTTTCTGGAGAAGAAAAATTTGTTAACATCGAGTATAGATTTAAATGTGAGGAAGTCGTTTCTGAACGTATTTGTATGGAGTGTAGCCATGTATGGAAGTGAAACGTGGACGATAAATAGTTTTGACAAGAAGAGAATAGAAGCTTTCGAAATGTGGTGCTACAGAAGAATGCTGAAGATTAGATGGGTAGATCACATAACTAATGAGGAGGTATTGAGTAGAATTGGGGAGAAGAGGAGCTTGTGGCACAACTTGACAAGAAGAAGGGATCGGTTGGTATGACATGTTCTGAGACATCGAGGGATCACCAATTTAGTATTGGAGGGCAGCGTGGAGGGTAAAAATCGTAGAGGGAGACCAGGAGATGAATACACTAAACAGATTCAAAAGGATGTAGGCTGCAGTAGGTACTGGGAGATGAAGAACCTTGCACAGGATAGAGTAGCATGGAGAGCTGCATCAAACCAGTCTCAGGACTGAAGACCACGACAACAACAACATTATAGAGTGAAATACAGCCTTAGATGATTAGCTCCACTTTTGACATGACGTCTGCATTTGTTGTTTGGTTTCCTTACACCATATTTGAACATGCGCTATGATCCACATGACTACAGTAATAAGCTGCATACAGCTGCTTATTTTTGACGCTCGCTAATAATGCGGTAGTTATAACTTTCTGAAGAAGGGCACTAGCTGCCTGAAACCGTCAAAGGAATAACATTTCTGTAGTGCAGCTGGTAGCTGATTTTTTAAAACAAAAAGGCATACAGTTGCTGGAGAAAGATAAAGTACTAAATATTAGATGCAATAACCAGCCTCCAACAGTTCGTAAAAGAAGTGTATGAGCGCCTAATGTTTCGTGGAAGCACGCGATCTGATGGATGATAATAAGGGTGGTTTTGGTTAGTGGGCGCTCAACGGCGTGCTTACCAAATGTTGAAGTGATGAGGACGCCACAAACACCCAGTCCCCGGGCAAAGAAATTCCCCGACCCGTCCGGGAATCGAACCCAGGACCCCGTGATCACTAGTGGCAGCAACGATAGCCACTAGACTGTGAGCTGCACGCGATCTAGATTACGAGCCGAGTGTGTGGATTAGGAAAAAACGTGCGGTAGCACCCCAAGATCTGACATTGCACCGACCATGAAGAGACCAGAAGTGGTAAATGGATTAATATAGTTATGAAAAGGTACAAAGAGATAGAAATAGAAGTAAATATTGGGAATGACACAAAGCTTTAAAGAACCGAAGACTTCTGGTAAGGCTGCAATCCATCCCGGTTACTCTTCTCAACGTATACATAGACCAAGCGCTGGATGAGCAGACGGCCAAATAATTTCTGCAAGCACCAGACAAGATATTAGAACACATGTTGGATAATTTGCAGTAGGAATACACAAGATGGTGTCTAAAAATTAATTTCCGAAAGACAGAGTACATGTTTATTGGTAAACAAGAAACAGTTTTAGTTTTTCGAAACAAAAAAAATTAATTATGCATATCCATTACGGATATTTTAGAACCGTGAATGTATATTGAATGTAAATATGTCATACAGAACTGCAACCAGTCACTTTTTATAAAAAAAATATTTTTTTTCTAAACTGCCTGTAATATACAATTAGAAATAAGATATCAGATCACCTGAAGTTTGTTCTTGTAGTAATTTATTTATTTATTTTATCTTGTGCTCTCATGTTATCGCCATTCTGATTAAAATACTTGCCCTTATATCGACTTTAATACATGTAAAGAACAACAAATTACATCTCTGTACAAAGTAGGCCTATGCCATATCTTTCTGTCAAGATCTTTGTTACAAGCAACAGTTGTGAAGCGCATGCTGGATGCTGGAAAAGTCTCGCTGTCAAAGTGTAAATTAATATAGTTTGTGTGGAAGTGTGTGTCCTTATATAACTACTGGACATCAAAATGGAGGCAGACAGATGGACAATAACCGAGAAAAGCCGTCTATACTGTCGCAGTAAGTAAAAACTAAATTTACATCCATATCGACAGATAAGCTATAGTCATGGCGATACATTAAAGTGTGACCCATCTTTCTGCCATAGAGCCAGCACCCAGCATTATGCTACTACCAGTAATGATGGAACTTCCTGAAACTATCTGAAGATGAACCTGACAAGGTTCGAAAACCGGTTCATGGAGTAAAACATAATTATTCAAAAAAGTGACTGGTTGCAGTTCTGTATAACTTATTTACAAAAAAATTTAATATTCACTTCTTATTACATCCAGTGATGGCACCTGTGACAAATATATTGAGAGTAAAGTAGGGACCATTTCGACCGTTGTAATGCTCTGCTAGACTTTTCTTGTTTAAAGCCACGAAGGTGTTTTCCGTCACACTGTGAAATATTCTTCTCTTAGTGTCTGCCGAATATTATTATTCCATGCAAAACTTTTTTAGCTCCCTTCCCTATTGCTATTCTGTAACTAGTTCCTTAGCACATGTACTAGAGTTACTCATTACTGTTCCCAAAGACACAGAAGCGCCAAAGAAACTGGTACAGGTATGCGTATTCAAATACAGAGATACAGGCAGAATATGGCGCGGAGGTCGGCAACGCCTTTATAAGACGACAAGTTTCTGGCGCAGTTGTTACATCGGTTACTGCTGCTACAGTGGCAGGTTATCAAGATGTAAATGAGTTTGAACGTGGTGTTATAGTCGGCGCACTAGTGATGGGACAGAGCATGTTCGAGGTAGCGATGAAGTAGGGATTTTCCCGTACGACCATTTCACAAGTGTACCGTGAATATCAGAAATCCGGTAAAATATCAAATCTCCGACTTTGCTGCGGCCGGAAAAAGATCCTGCAAGAACGGGACCAACGACGATTGAAGAGAATCATTCAGCGTGACAGAAGTGCAACCCTTCCGCAAATTGCTGCAGATTTCAATGCTGGGCCATCAACAAGTGTCAGCGTTCGAACCATTCAATGAACCACTTTCAATATGGGCTTTCGGAGCCGAAGGCCCACTCGTGTACTCTTGATGACACGCCTGGGCACGTCAACACCGACATAGGACTGTTGATGACTGGAAAGATGTTGCCTGGTCGGCCTAGTCTCGTTTCAAATCGTATTGAACGGACTGACGTGTACGGGTATGGAGACAACCTCCTGAATCCATGGACCCTACGTGTCAGCAGGGGACTGTTCAAGCTGGTGGAGGCTCTGTAATGGTGTGGGGCGTGTGCAGTTGGAGTGATATTGGAACCCTGGTACGACTAGATACGACTCTGACAGGTGACACGTACGTGAGCATCGTGTCTGATCACCTGCATCCATTCATGTCCATTGTGCATTCCGACGGATTTGGGCAATTCCTACAGGACAAAGCGACACTGCAAACATCCAGAATTGCTACAGAGTGGCTCAAGCAACACTCTTCTGAGTTTAAACACTTCCGCTGGCCACCAAACTCCCCAGACATGAACATTATTGAGCATATCTGGGATGCTTTGTAATGTGCTGTTCGGAAGAGACATCTGCCTCCTCATACTCTTACGGATTAATGGACAGCCCTGCAGGATTCATGGTGTCAGTTCCCTCCAGCACTATTTCAGACATGAGTCGAGTCCATGCCGCGTTGTGTTGCGGCACTTGTGCGTGCTCGCGGGGGAAGTACACGGTATTAGGCAGGTGCACCAGTTTCTTTGGCTCTTCAATGTATTTGTAGCTCGTGCAGGATTTTATTTTTCCTTTCTGTGTATCAGTTTTCACCAAATTCTGTCCCATACAGTTACACTCAGACTTGTCCAGATTAACTCCCAAACTCCGTTTGCTGTGCTGTACTCCTCTTTAGCTTTCTCGGCATGTATTCCATATCATCTTCCTCCTCAGAGAATATTGTTTGGTCATCTGTAAATAAGAGACAGTGAAGAGTATCGTCACTAACCTTTATTCCGTTGCCTGAGCCATTCAATGTTCTTCCAAATAAATGTTAAACAGAATAAGTGACATTTAACAACCTTGTTTTAGATGTTTATGAACAAAAATACTTCAGGTCTCCTTGTTTTACACTTAAATCATTACTTTTGTATTTATGTATAACGTTTTAACGAGGTTAATCCAGTTTTATATCACATTAACACTACTCATTGTTTCCCGTAATTTTAGTCTAGGGACACTGTGATACGTTTTCTGTAGGTCCAAACATTTGCATTTTTCCAATAGCTGTCTGGTACAGTTATTGTTGTCAAGACATAATCACCCTTGCCTAAAACGGCTTTGCTCTTCACTTAAAGCTGCCACATCGTTTTCTCCGTTCTTACTCAAAATACTGGAGAGAAATCTAGCTGTTGCTGGGAGGACACTTACTCCTCTATAATTTGTGCATGCCCTGTTGTCACCTTTTCGTACATAGATAAAATACGTGAGAAATTCCACTGCATAGTTGGATTTTCTGTCGCCATTATTTTTCCAAGTAGCTTATCACTACACTTCCTCCATACTTTAGAAATTCCATTCCTATATTTCCTGCTCCTTGACTTTATTTATTTTTGCCTTAGACAATGGCGTCTTCCACAGTTATTTATTTGTTGTTTTTTTCTAAGATATCAACTTCTTCTCCTTCTTTGCAATGCAACCTATTTTCCGGCAATAACGTTGAATAATGTCCTCTCCACTACTGAGCTGGATTTTTTTTGTAATAAACTTAAACTCGTTGATATTTCCCATTTTTAACCACCTTCCATGCCTCAGTAGACTTATTGTATCCTATTGTTCCATGTACGTTCCTGCACAGGCTGTCTCAATGTTGATTCCTCTCCTTCCCGACATTCACATTCACCTGTTGTCTGATCTTGACATATAAGTCTCTTGATTTTGACGTCTTGTCACTTAACTATTTCGTATGTGGTTTTTTTATCCGCAGCTCTTCAAAGTATTCTTTTCATCCTCTCCAAGGACACCTCTTTCTCCTTCCGAGACACTTTATTTCAAGTGCTGATGCACGGCTGTGGGGTCTGCTATCCTTCCCATGTTAAATTTATTATGGAGCCTATTTCGCTAAAGCATTTTAACGTTGTATTGTCCAAGGTCTGCCTTGAACATCAGTTCCTTGTACTCTGCAAGTTCATCCTCAATTATAATGACACTTGGTCTTATCTTATTGTAGCATATTTACCCTACTACCATACGGTAATTGCTGACTTACCTATCTACATCTACATCTACATTTATACTTCGCAAGCTACCCAACGGTGTGTGGCGGAGGGCACTTTACATGCCACTGTCGTTACCTCCCTTTCCTGTTCCAGTCGCGTATGGTTCGCGGGAAGAACGACTGCCGGAAAGCCTCCGTGCGCGCTCGAATCTCTCTAATTTTACATTCGTGATCTCCTCGGGAGGTATAAGTAGGGGGAAGCAATATATTCGATACCTCATCCAGAAACGCACCCTCTCGAAACCTGGACAGCAAGCTACACCGCGATGCAGGGCGCCTCTCTTGCATAGTCTGCCACTTGAGTTTGCTAAACATCTCCCGTAACGCTGTCACGCTTACGAAATAACCCTGTGACGAAACGCGCCGCTCTTCTTTGGATCTTCTCTATCTCCCCTGTCAACCCGACCTGGTACGGATCGTACACTGATGAGCAATACTCAAGTATAGGTCGAACGAGTGTTTTGTAAGCCACCTCCTTTGTTGATGGACTACATTTTCTAAGGACTCTCCCAAAAATCTCAACCTGGTACCTGCCTTACCAACAATTAATTTTATATGATCATTCCACTTCAAATCGTTCCGTACGTATACCGCCAGATATTTTACATAAGTAACTGCTACCAGTGTTTGTTCCTCTATCTGGGTGAAAAAGCCAAAGAAGAGGAAGAGAAACACTGTACCTTGCTCTTGAGATGTGTCTGAACTACGAACAATAGTCATCCCCACATAGCTGTGTCTGTAGCCAGAAAGATGGATCTTGTATATACTTATCGCTTTCAACGGGATGCGAGCAAGGGTGAAAGTATGACAAAAGGGACTGCGGGGAAGAATAAGGCAGACCTGAAACACAGGCACACACGTGTGTAGCATGCAACAAGCAGGCTACGCGTCGCCTGATACACTTTGATCAGCCGCAGAACCGAACGCGTGAGGGAGGTACGGCTCTCTGTGCTCGTAGGGTAGGGGTGTGGAGCTTTCCTGCGCCTGGTAGCGCTGCCTTAGCCGTCCACACCCCCTCCCCCTTTCCCCCCTTCTGTTGGCAGCCCCTGAAAGAACGCCTCTCGCGCACCCGCCCTCAGCTTTCTGTAATTATATCGCCATTTACAAAGTTGGCGGCCTGTTAACAGAAACCAATCCATCAATTTCACCTCTTTTCTATTATCCTCCAAGTCGGTCGCTTCGAGCGCGCCTCCCCCCTTGCGTCTCTCTTCCCGCTTCCGTGCCGTGCTTCCGTAGCCTCGTTCCCCTTCCCTTCCCACTCCGTTCTCTGCTTTCTCCCGCTCTGTGTGTCCCTCGCGGACCTGCCACCACCCCTCTACCTCCCCCCTTGCTCTCCTCCTGACCGATGTGCGGTTTTCGAAAAAAATAAAAGGCTCCGGCCGGCCGCAGCGTTCGCAGGCAGGCGGGCAGGGAGATCGCAACAGACGGACGCATTAATAAAAGTGCTGATTGTGAGCAGTGATTGCTATTTAACAAGGAAGCGCGCCGCGTACAGCTGCTGGCCGGCCCTTATTCGAGGGGCTGCGTTCGGCCGGGCCGGGCTGCACGCATTGCGTGGCACGCACAACGTGCGTCGCCTTCAAAAAGTCGTTACGCGCCTCCGGAGAGGAGATCGGAGCTGCTGCGCGCCCTCAAATATTCGCGAATGCGAGGTGCGGTCAGCTCTCGTTCTGTCTCCCTCTCTCTCTTTCTCTTTCTCTTTCCCTCTCTCGTGCGAACGGCCGCGGGCCACACGCCCTCTCCGCGTCCTATCGGGCCAGTCTTTCACGTGGAAAGTACTATTCCGGTTAAAAAATTGCTCCCGCGGTTTACTCGGCTCTCTTGTCCGTATAGGGAATGGAGCACACCTGTAACGCGGGCGGTGAATGCGCCTGCGGCAAACACACGCGAGGAAAACGGAGTGCAATTAACAGAGAGGTTCGGAACGTTGAAGAGCACTGCTCCTCAAACGTACGTGACGCACACAAACACAGACACGCACTGTGCGTTGAAATTCAGCGAGCGAGGCGATAAATTTTAGAGATTTTTTTGAATTTCTTCTTCTTCTTCTTCTTCTTTGGGGTTTGAAGATTAATTACCAAAAAACAGAATACTTGACTAATGATTCAGATGAGCTATACATTGAAGGAAAGAAAATAAAAAAGATAAACACTTTCTGTTATTTGGGATCCGTTTTAGAAATCGAGGGAAAATCAGAGTCAGAAATCAATAAAAGAATTAGTAGCGGACGGAGGGTCATTGGGATGCTTAACTCAGTCTTATGGAGCAGGAATGTAATGAGCAGAACTAAAAAATTAATATACAAATCCATATTAGAGAGTGTGGTTCTGTATGGAACGGAGACCTGGACAACTAAAATGAAGCACATTAAATTACAAGCTCTAGAGATGGACTTCTGGAGAAGACCGGCAAGAATCTCCAGGACAGAAAAGATAGGGAACACCGAAATAATAAGGAGAATGGAAATAAACGAAAGAATATATGACATAATGGATAGGAAGAAATAACAGTGGTATGGGCATGTACGACGAATGTAGAAAACCAGATACTGGAGTGGAAACCGGAGGGGAGAACAAGAAGAGGACGACCTATCACCACCTGGCTCCAAAATGTACAGCACACAATGAGGAGAATGGGCGCAGAGGAAGAGGACACACAAGATCGAAACACCTGGAGGAATATTTTGAAAATATAGTCTAAGAACGTTTATTGTTTGTATTGTAATTTCCAAGTAAATTATTATGTTGGAGATAAGCATCTGTCATGAGGAAAAGCTCAAAATAATAATAATAATTTTTTTGAATTTTATCTACATCTACATGATTACTCCGCAATTCACAATTAAGTGCCTGGCAGAGGCGTCATCGAACCACGTTCAAACACTTTCTCTACCGTTCCCCTTTCGAACAACTTACGGAAAAAACGACCACTTAAATATATCTGTGCGAGCTGTGATTTCTCTTACACTGAAGCGCTAAAGAAACTGGTATAGGCATGCATATTCAAAACAGAGATAGCCGCGCGGGGTAGCCGCACGGTCTTGGGCGCCTTGTCGCTGTCCGCGCGGCTCCCCCCGTCGGAAGTTCGAATCCTCCCTCGGGTATGGGTGTGTGTGTGTTGTCCTTAGCGTAAGTTAGATTAAGTATTGTGTAAGCTTGGGGACCGATGACCTCAGCAGTTTGGTCCCACAAGAACTTACAACAAATTTCCAAAAAACAGAGATATGTAAACAGGCAGAATAGGGCGCTACAGTCGGCAACGCCTATACAAGACAAGTGTCTGGCGCTGTTGTTAGACCGGTTACTGCTGCTACTGTGGTAGGTTGTCAAGATTTAAGTGAGTTTGAAAGTGGTGTTATAGTCGGCGCGCGAGCGATGGGACACAGCATCTCCGAGGTAGCGATGTAGTGGGGATTTTTCCGTACCACCATTTCACGAGTGTACCGTGAATATCGGGATTCCGGTAAAACAACAAATCTCAGACGTCGCAGACGCCGGAAAAAGATCGTGCAAGAACGGGACCAATGACGACTGAAGAGAATCGTTTTACGTAACAGAAGTGCAACCCTTCCGCATATTGCTGGGCCATCAACAAGTGTCAGCGTGCGAACTGTTGAACGAAACATCATCGATATGGGCTTTCGGAGCCGAAGGCCCACTCGTGTACACTTGATGACTGCACGACACAAAGCTTCACGCCTCACCTGGGCCCGTCAACATCGACGCTAGACTGTTGATGACTGGAAACATGTTGCCTGGTCGGACGAGTCCCGTTTCAAATTGTATCGAGCGGATGGGCGTGTACGGGTATGGAGACAACCTCATGAATCCATGGACCCTGCATATCGACAGGGGACTGCCCAAGCTGGTGGAGGCTCTGTAATGGTGTGGGGCGTGTGCAGTTGGAGTGATATGGGACCTCTGATACGTTACGACACTGATAGGTGGCACGGACGTGAGCATCCTGTCTGATCACTTGCATCCATTCATGCCTATTGTGTGTTTCGACGGATTTGGGCAATTCCAGCAGGACAATGCGACACCCCACACGTCAAGAATTGCTACAGAGTGGCTCCAGGAATACTCTTCTGAGTTTAAACACTTCCACTGGCCACCAGACTCCCCAGACGTGAACATCACCGAACATATCTAGAATGCCTTGCAACGTACTGTTCAGGAGAGATCTCCACTCTCTCGTACTCTCACGAATTTATGGACAGATCTGCAGGATTCATGGAGCCAGTTTCCTCCAGCACTACTTCAGATATTAGTCAAGTCCGTGCCACATCGTGTTGCGACACTTCTGTGTGCTCGTGGGGACCCTACACGATACTGGGCGGGTGTACCAGTTACTTTGGCTCTTCAGTGTATGAAAATGTGTGTGTGTGTGTGTGTGTGTCTGTGTGTGTATGTATGTGTACCACATCTCCCCCTAAACCACTGGATTGATTTCAACCAAATTATGTACACATACCGTTTAACGTGTGAGAAGTAGTACTTTAGGGATTAGCACCACCTAACTGCCATCAGGGTGAGCTGAGGGTGAGAAGGGTAGGTAACTTCTGACCCTGCACAACTGGCAGAAGCGCAACTGAACAGAGAGAGGGGGAGAAGGAGATGGATAGTGAGAGGAGGAGGATGAGGCGGACAGAGAAAGGGGGAATGAGGAGACGGAGACAGAGAGTGGGAGGAGAAAAAGGCAGAAAGAAGTGGGTGTATGAATGGAGAGAGAGAAAGGTAGGAGAAGATGGACAGAGAGAAGTGGGAGTGGGGGATGCACAGACAGAGGGGATGAGGAGATGGACAGACAGAGGTGGGAGGAAGAGACATACAGAGAGAGAGTGAGTAGGATCTGTAGAGTGAGAGGGGAGAGGGAGATAGGCAGAGAAAAATGAAGGAGGAGTGGATAGAGAAAGGGGGAACAGTGGAGGGTAGAGAGAAGGGGAAGATAAAATGAACAGAGGGAGGTGTGAGGATGAGATGGGCAGAGGGAGAGGGAAGGGAAGATGGGAAGAGAGAGGGGGCAGGAGGAGATAGAGACATCAGTAAAGAAAGAGATGGAAAGAGAGAGGGAGGAGAAGCAGGTGGGACACAAGAGGGGGAAGGAGGAGATGTAAGCAATATAGTATATGCCGTTATGTGTACACAAGTGAGACCATGAAAGGATGGGGCAGATGTGCTCTTTTATTGTTACTACACCTCTGTTGTTATTGTTCTATTCTGGCCAATAGAACTGCAATACCAGGAAAGGTATCAAATAATGGAATTAGCTGCCATCTCTGGAAACAATAACGGCTCTAACCTGACTGGACATCCACCCAAACTGAGCACTGACGACAAATACTGGTATATTATTCCAGAGTTAGTCAATCTTAGTGGCAGGTGAATGGTGGCGTGTCAATATCTCGGCAGTCTGTGACATGACCAGAGGTTTTTAATGGGTGAAAGACCTGGACTGGAGAATATTCTACCCAAGGCAACATTCGAACACCCATTGTATCGAAACGGGGTAGGACAGCATGGGAAAAATGCAGAATTGCGTTGTCTTGCTGAGAGATAACATCACTGAGGCCTCGAAAGTAAGGCCCAGCTACTGGTCTCAACACAATGGAATTGAAATGGCTGCTGTCCAGAATTCTGGCTGTGTGAACCAGAGACTATCACGTTAGGTAGGCAATGGCACTCTATACCAACACGCCCGATACTAGGTCCTTATGATGGTGACCATTTCAATCTGGCAATGTTCGTTTCCTCGGATTCTCTACACATGGGAACGTCTACCGTGATGCTGTACACGAAGAGGGGCTCGTCTGCAGTAGGGCCAGTCCTGTGTCCAGCGTTGACATCAGTTGCACCGCCCGCGCTCCTCTCTGCTGCCGCGTCATAGAAAGCCTCAACAATGGTTGCCGTGCTGCCATCAGTGATACTTCAGAAGCCGTCGCACTGGCTGTGCAAAAACTTGTCTTGTGACAAAGAAGCCCATTTAATGACGTGAGGTATGTAGTGTGGCTGTACGATCCTGCGCAGCCATGTGGGCAGCGTGGGTTGTATACGACTTTGGACATAAAGGTAAGGGGAGGTGGGTTACAGAGTGGTGCGGCAACTATCGTCGTAGGAAAATTAGACAGGAGCAGAAATGATTAGCGAATGAATTGATCATAGGAGACAGAAGATTTACTTTTATTTCTACAAGCGAACGAAGACATTAGATATATTACATTAAGAAACAGTCCAGCTCATACAATAGCAACAACGATGTTGTCGGAACAGTGACCAGGCGGCACTGCGTGGCGTCCCTTACAGACGGGGTTCCGAGCTCGAGTAGGCCGTCTCGCTGCTGCCGGCCTTCCTACACTATGCAATCAAAAGTATCCGGACACCTCCAAGAATATACTTTTTTCATATTCGGTGCATTTTGCTGGCACCTAATGCCAGTTACTCCACATCAGCGACCTCAGTAGTCATTACATATCGTGAGAGAGCAGGATGGGGCGCTCCGCGGAACTCACGGACTTTGAACGTGGTGAGGTGATTGGATGTCACTTGCGTCATACGTCTGTACGAGAGATTTCCACACTCCTAAACATCCCTAGGTCCACTGTTTCTGATGTGATAGTGAAGTGCGTGGTGTCACCGCCAGACACCACACTTGCTAGGTGGTAGCCTTTAAATCGGCCGCGGTCCGTTAGTATACGTCGGACCCGCGTGTCGCCCACTATCAGTGATTGCAGACCGAGCGCCGCCTCACGGCAGGTCTAGAGAGACTTCCTAGCACTCGCCCCAGTTGTACAGCCGACTTTGCTAGCGATGGTTCACTGACAAAATACGTTCTCATTTGCCGATACGATAGTTAGCATAGCCTTCAGCTATGTCATTTGCTACGACCTAGCAAGGCGCCATTATCAGTTGCTATTTACATTGTAAAGAATGTACAGACAAGAGCTACGTTCAACATTAATGGATTAAAGTTAAGTATTTCCACCATCTGCGTCCGTTTTTCTAAGTTCTAATTTCCTTGTCCTGTTCCAGACCTCACGCCAGCCTGCGTGAGCTTAAACGCGTGCCTTTCGGCTTCCTCCATTCATACGGGTTGGCTCTCCTGCCAATCCACAACAAAGTGGAAACGTGAAGGGACACGTACTGCACAAAAGCCTACAGGCCGACCTCGTCTGTTGACTGACAGAGACCACCGACAGTTGCCGGCCGGTATGGCCGTGCGGTTCTAGGCGCTTCAGTCTGGAACCGCGTGACCGCTACGGTCGCACGTTCGAATCCTGCCTCGGGCATGGACGTGTGTGATGTCCTTAGGTTAGTTAGGTTTAACTAGTTCTAAGTTCTAGGGGACTGATGACCTCAGAAGTTAAGTCCCATAGTGCTCAGAGCCATTTGAACCATTTGAACCACGGACAGTTGAAGAGGGTCGTAATGTGTAATAGGCAGACATCTATCCAGACCATCACACAAGAATTCCAAACTGCATCAGGATCCACTGCAAGCACTGTGACAGGCGGGAGATGAGAAAGCGGCTGCTCATAAGCCACACATCACGCTGGTAAATGGCAAACGACGCCTTGCTTGGTGTAAGAAGCGTAAACATTGGACGATTGAACAGTGGAAAAACGTTGTGTGGAGTGACGAATCACAGAAAACAATGTGGCGATTTGATGACAGGATGTGGGTGTGGTAAATGCCCGGTAAACGTCATCTGCTAGCGTGTGTAGTGGCAACAGTAAAATTCGGAAGCGGTGTTGTTATGGTGTTGTCGTGTTGTCGAGCACCTATTTATAAAACACGGCCTGTCGTGGAGTGGTTACACGACAATAACATCCCTGTAATGGACTGGCCTGAACATCATCCTGACCTGAATCCTATAGAATACATTTGGGATGTTTTGGAACTCCGACTTCACGCCAGGTCTGACCCACCGACATCGGTACCTCTCCTCACTGCAGCACTCCGTGAAGAATGGGCTGCCATTCCCCAAGAAACCTTCCAGCAGCTAACTGAATGTATGCCTGCGAGAGTGGAAGCTGTCATCAAGGCTAAGGGTGGGCCAACACCATATTGAATTCCAGCATTACCGATGGAGGGTGCCACGAATTTATAAGCCACTTTCAGCTAAGTGTCCGGATACTTTTGATCACATAGTGTATATTCCGGCGGCAGAGGGCGTTCGTGGTACGGAACCACTTGAGACGCATATCAGCGGGCGTGCACGATTGGTGCGCCAGGTCTCGCGTGACCGCTATTTGCGTCAGATGGAAACTTGCTCCCAACATAACGCCGGTAGTCTACGTCCATCTTTTCATGGATGGTTGCTGGACTCAGCTGTTTGGTACAGGATGTCAAGTCAAACAACTTTCAGCCGTCTAATTTCCAAACTATTATTTTATCTGGCTTCCAGTTTTGTCTATTTACTACGCCATCTTCAGGCCCCCTGACCGACGTGTGGGAAGATTCGAACCACGTTTGCGGTCAAAATAGCGGCCAGCATTCAAATACTGGTGTCTGTAGATTTCTGATTGATACAGCTATCACTTCAACCATCTGTATCAAGCAGAAATCTACAAATACCAGTATTTGAATGCTATCCCCTATTTTGACCAGAACCGTTGCTGGAATCTTCCTATGCGTCGGTCAGGGGGCCTGAAGATGGCGTAGTATATCGCCGAAACTGGTAGCGAAATAAAATAACAGTTTGGATATTAGACGGCTGAAAGGTGTTTGATTTGACATCCTGTAACGCCGCTAGGGTGGTGTCGATATCTGACACCATAATATGTGTGTTCTCTCTGGAGCTAGCAACATGGGGAGATTTTCTTCGCTTGTGAACTGAGTGTTGTGTTGTCCTCATAATCATTCATCATCACCGATACACAGTCGCCCAATGCGGCATTACCTGAAATAAGACTTGCACCCGGCAGCCGAACTTCCTCAGATGGGGCCTTCTGGCCATCAATACCACACTATCATTTCATTTTCTTTGTAGCGGCCGACAGTGCGCCGACAGTGCTCCTGGTATGTAGTGTCTGATGGGGACTACCTGTTTATTAAAGATCTTTTTTCAAATCCACGGTTGGCATCCCTACACACGCCTGTGTTTAATGTGTAACTGCAGCAAGGTTCATTCTTGTCTCCCTGTTACTTATTGCTCAGTGCTGTACAGAGTAGAGCGTCTGCATTAAATCTTGCGTGAAACTCAAGAAAACCTTCACAGAGACACACCAAATGACGCAAAAAGTCTACGGTGATGAGTGCTTAAGCCGTAGTCGGTGCTACGAAAGGTTCACACAGTTTAAAAATGGCCAGACGGATGTTACAGATGACTTTCGTTCAGGACGCCCTTCGACGTCTACCGACGACACTCATGTCATGAACGTCAAGGGAACTGTGCGTGCCAGTCGAAGACTGACTGTCCGAGACATTGCAGAAGAATGCGTTTCAGTTGGATCGTGTCATGAAATTCTGACACAGCATTTTGGAATGCATCCTGTAGCCGCCAAGTTCGTCCCACGGCTCATGAGTCAAGACAAGAAAGACTTCGTCTCGCAATCTGTGAAGAGCTTTTGGATCGCGCAAATGAGAACGAGATATTTCTTTTATTTCCTTAGTTGAAAACCCCGTTGAAAGGACGAAGATTTACAACGTCAGACGAGATAAAAGAAAACTCGCAGACGGCGCTTCGCGCGATCCAGCAAGAGCCGTATCAAGACTTCTTCCGTTGAGTGGAAACGGCATTGGGAGCGGGGTATCAATTGGGGAGGAGAGTATTTCGAAGGAGACCGTGATCGGTCTGCTAGGAAAGGAGGCTCCTATCAAGGGTGCAGTCCTCGTACCTAGGACCACTAGGTCCTTTATTCCCACCAACGATCTCTGTGTTGCCGTCTGTCAGCACGTGGTGTCACTGTGGCACCGCCATTGGTCCTTCCTTCATGAGAACAAGCTCCAGATTAGTAAGCCTTTTCCAGAGCCTTGGACGACCTCCTCTCGGTCCTCCCGCCTGGAGGAGATCATCTTAATTAGGTTGCGTATGGGGCACTGCCTTTTTAGACATCGTCATTTCTACATCTACATCTACATACATATTCCGCAATCCACCATACGGTGCGTGGCGGAGGGTACCTCGTACCACAACTAGCACCTTCTCTCCCTGTTGCACTCCCAAACAGAACGAAGGAAAAATGACTGCCTATATGCCTCTGTACGAGCCCTAATCTCTCTTGTCTTATCTGTGTGGTCTTTCCGCGAAATGTAAAATGGTGGCAGTAAAATTGTACTGCAGTCAGCCTCAAATGTTGGTTCTCTAAATTTTCTCAGTAGCGATTCATGAAAAGAACGCCTCCTTTCCTCTAGAGACTACCACCCGAGTTCCTGAAGCATTTCCGTAACACTCGCGTGATGGTCAAACCTACCAGTAACAAATCTAGCATCCGCCTCTGAATTGCTTCTATGTCCTCCCTCAATCCGACCTGATAGGGATCCCAAACGCTCGAGCAGTACTCAAGAATAGGTCGTATTAGTGTTTTATAAGCGGTCTCCTTTACAGATGAACCACATCTTCCAAAATCCTACCAATGAACCGAAGACGACTATCCGCCTTCCCCACAACTGCCATTACATGCTTGTCCCACTTCATATCGCTCTGCAATGTTACACCCAAATATTTAATCGACGTGACTGTGTCAAGCGCTACACTACTAATGGAGTATTCAAACATTACAGGATTCTTTTTCCTATTCATCTGTATTAATTTACATTTATCTATATTTAGAGTGAGCTGCCATCCTTTACACCAATCACAAGTCCTGTCCAAGTCATCTTGTATTCTCCTACAGTCACTCAACGACGACACCTTCCCGTACACCACAACATCATCAGCAAACAGCCGCACATTGCTATCCACCCCATCCAAGAGATCATTTATGTAGATAGAAAACAACAGCGGACCTACCACACTTCCCTGGGGCACTCCAGATGATACCCTCACCTCCGATGAACACTCACCATCGAGGACAACGTACTAGGTTCTATTACTTGAGAAGTCTTCGAGCCACTCACGTATTTGGGAACCAATCCCATATGCTCGTACCTTGGTTAGGAGTCTGCAGTGGGGTACCGAGTCAAATGCTTTCCGGAAGTCGAGGAATATGACATCCGTCTGATACCCTTCATCCATGGTTCGCAAGATATCATGTGAAAAAAGGGCGAGCTGCGTTTCGCACGAGCGATGCTTTCTAAAGCCGGCCTGATGCATGGACGGCAACATCTCTGTCTCAAGGAAATTCATTATATTCGAACTGAGAATATCTTCGAGAAACCTGCAACAAACCGATGTTAAGGATATTGGTCTGTAATTTTGAGGATCCCGTCTTCTACCCTTCTTATATACAGGCGTCACCTGCGCTTTTTTCCAGTCGCTCGGGTCTTTACGTTGGGCAAGAGATTCGCGATAAATGCAAGCTAAGTAAGGAGCCAATGCAGTTGAGTACTCTTTGTAGACCCGAACTGGAATCCCATCAGGACCTGGCGATTTATTTATTTTCAACTCATTCAGCTGCTTCACAACCCCACATTGTGTGGCACTACATTCTCTAATTATCCTTAATTTATGAGCATGAGTGACTTTTGAGATAATACAGGTACTTCTGTGGAATGAATAAAAAATACCCTCAGTCTCGTAGAAAACAAGAAGTAAATAGAAAATGGAAGAAGGTGTACACGAGCTTCACAGTTCAGGACACTATCCACTGCACTACAGTTCCAACTTAGCTGCCAGAAATCCGTGTATGACATACAATGTCTAAAGAGTGTACCTATAAATGACATTATTTTATATTTAATGTGTAAAATTGTATCAAAAGACGCGCTTTGGACAGACCATCACTGGAACATACCATTGGAACAGTATACTTTCGTTGCTCACAAATCATAAAACTAAAAACATCAACTACAGGAAGCAATTACCTACCACTATATAGTTTCCTGTCATTTTATTATGAGAATCGTAGCTAAAACGACGCATTTTCGAGAGATCCTCAATTTTCTAATGTTTTGAAACAGCTGACATTCATACCATGTACTCTATGTGAAAGGAATCTCACGAAACAGACTTTTAACGCCATACAATATGGTGGCTGCCATGTGCTGCAGGTGACGCAAAACGATGTCGCCTTTCATTGGCCACGTTCTTCTCCATGAGGTAAACATCTCACATGCCAGAATCCTTATAATTTCCGCAGTGTAGTGGAACATGTAATTCCACGCTGTGACGTCACCAGCTGGTCGACCACGTCATCTTACCACTGGATACGGTCACCCTACCACAGCTCAACATGGTGCGTCACGTCACAAGCTTTGCGGGTTGCCTCTCTATAGTTACTCTCCTTGACCTGAAATTATCTTGTAGAGACCACTTACGTGAGGGCGAGAGATGTAGAACTTGACCCAACACACAACAGGTAGTTTGTATGCGTTCTTACAACCTCAAATTCATACAGAGCTGTGGTTTACGACGACACGTCTGGAGCGAGCAACAATTCCACTATCATTCGACTCCGCTTTTAAAGTGGTTCAAATGGCTCTAAGCTCTATGGGTCTTAACATCTCACGCATCAGTCCCCCAGAACTTAGAACTACTTAAACCTAACATAAGGACATCACACACTTCCATGCCCGAGGCAGGATTCGAACCTGCGACCGCAGCAGCAGCGCGGTTCCTGACTGAAGCGCCTAGAACCGCTCGGCCACAACGGCCGGCACTCCGCTTTCAGACTCGCCCCTTTTCCTCTTCATCTTCATCGAATCGAGTTTTACAGTTCTCCTGCACGTTAGTGTGATTCTGAATCGGAAACTGGTGGAAATCACATCTTGTTTTCGGTTACTAAATTTGTCTACGAAAAATTGGACTGCTTGAAAACGTTTCTGAGTGTCCCTCAATCAGCTTCTTCTCTTTTGTTTAATGAAGACATTCGCCTTTATAAAGTGATTGTTAATTTCCTTCAGTGTATTGGGAAAAATCTGTAACTTTTAATGGTATGCGTATTTCATTTTTATGTCTTTTATGTGATGAAATTTCAGAAATAGTGTCAACTGATAATGTAAACTGTCTAATTTACTTCTACATTTATTTGTTAACAATTTATGATGGCCAGTTTTTTTTATGACAGCTTGGGCTCTTACATTTCCAACAATGCGTTTGTGTATTCTCTTCATATTATTCAGTGTATATTGTAACCACATATTTAAGATTTATAACTGTCAACACGTATGGTAAGGAAATCAACGTGTTAAGACGTTCTTTCTCGCAGGCAAATACTATCTTAGAATTAATAAATGTTGCAATGACGATTCGGACTATTGTAGTTGAATTTCAATGAGCGATGACGACTTTGTTCAGTCGACATATTGAGTGTCTATCGCCCCCCACCACCACCACTACCTCAATTTATCTAAGGCAAATTAAGCGGATGATATGAATTGAGGGCACTCGACTTGGGTAGTTCGTGCAAAATTCCAATGCTGGAGAGCCCTGACAATGTAGGGGTAAATAAGCGGATGATAGGAATTTAAGTTTATGTTAGGGAGGGCGCTCACTTGGGTCGTTCGTGCAAGAATGTTGACCACAGTGCTGTGGTGGTGTTATGGTGTAATGGTTAGCATTTCTGCGTGACCAAGCAAGAATACCCGGGTTCGAGTCCTGACTGCAGCACAAATTTTAATTCATTTCTTGTGCTTCGATCATGAGTTGAATTTGATACTGTCGATTGTTGATGATGATAATTTGTCAAACCTCTATGTAAAGTATTTAGCGCTCTACAGCTAGAAAGCAAATAAAAGGGCAAATAATGTCATTTTTATCACGTTCGTGTCTGTTCTTTCAAAGTAATCCTTATTTTGGCGAATGTTTTGCAACAACTGATTAATTATTTGTTTCTTGGGAGTTTTGGACACTCCTTCTGTGACTTCCTCACCCCAAAGACTTTACTCGTATCAGCTCCAAGCGCTGAGTGAAGTTCCTCTGACTAAGTTTATTCCTCGCATAGATGCTATTTAAAACCTCTACCTGTTTGTAATATGTGCCTGATCCACGAGAAGCTAATCAGATTCTTACAGTATAGTGATACGACTCATAACAGGCTAAGCTGAAAATGAAATTTGTATCATTTATTTCTTTACAGCCGGCCGGGGTGGCCGAGCGGTTCTAGGCGCTACAGTCTGGAACCGCACAACCGCTACGGTCACAGGTTCGAATCCTGCCTCGGGCATGGATGTGTGTGAAGTCCTTAGGTTAGTTAGGTTCAAGTAGTTCTAAGTTCTAGGGGACTCATGACCTCAGGTGTTACGTCTCATAGTGCTCAGAGCCATTTGAACATTTGCGTGAAATAACCGCAGAAATCAGTGTGGGACGTACAATGGACGTACCCGTTGGGACAGTTCGGCGAAATCTGGCAGCAGACGATCGACGTGAGTGCCTTTGCCAACAGCACAACGTCACCGGCAGCGCATCCCCTGAACTCGTGACCATATCGGCTTGATCCTAAACGACTGGAAAACCATGGACTTGTCAGATGAGTCCTGATTTCGGTTGATAACAGCTATTGATGGGGTTCGAGTGTGGCACAGACCTCACGAAGCCATGGCGTAACAACAAGGCACTGTGCAAGCTTGTCGTGGCTCCCTAATGATGTGGGCTATGTTTACATGGGTTGGACTGGGTCCTCTGATCCAAGTCAACCGATCGTTGACTGGAAGTGGTTATGTTCGGCTACTTAGAGACCATTTGTAGCCACTCGTGGACTTCATGTCCTCAAACATGTCACCGAGCCACAAATGTTCACGACTGGTTTAAAGAACATTCTGGACAATTCGAGTGAATGATCTGGCCACCCAGGTCGCCCGACTTGAATCTCATCGGAAATTTATGGGACATAATGGGGAGCTCAGTTCATGCACGAACTCCTACATCGGCAAAATTTTTGCAATTATTGAGGCTATAGAGGCAGCGTCGTTCAATATTTCTGCAGGGGACTTCCAACCAGTTGTTGAGACCATGCCACGTCAAGTTGCTGCATCACGCCGGGCAAAAGCAGGTACGGCACGATGTTAGGATGTATTCCACGATTTGTGTCACTTCAGTGTACAGCTAATGGTTGTCCATATCCGCAACTGCGAATACATTTCATGTATCTTATGAGGTAGGTTTGTTGCCCGTATGTCTGTCTGTCTATCTCTCCGACTGTTAAAAGTCCTTTTTCTCAGGCACTGATAGACGTATGAAGTTGAAATTTGCATCGTATATTAAGGTCTACGATTCCTTGGCGGTGTAGAAAACTGAATCTTCTACATGAAGGCAATCAAAATATATGACCATTTATGTCACATGTTTTCATACTCGTAAACGTACTCGTCAAAACCAACAGGTAATTGCCATCGGCCTAGGATCACGAAATTTGACAAGCGCTAAGTTTTTACAGTACAACTAATGGAAAAAATCGGAAAATGGTTAATTTATTATAATATGACACGAAAAAAATTTATGATTTGTTACACGTCTGTGTGTCCTGTCGAAACTCTTTTTTCTGAAGAACGGTTAACGCATCAAGTTCAAATTAATGTCGCATACTAAGATGTGTCGGCCGCTGTGGCCGAACGGTTCTAGGCATGACGGTTACGGTCGCAGGTTCGAATCCTGCTTCGGGCATGGATGTGTGTGATGTCCTTAGGTTAGTTAGGTTTAAGTAGTTCTAAGTTCTAGGGGACTGATGACCTCAGATGTTAAGTCCCATAGTACTCATAGCCATCTGAACCATTTTTACTAAGATCTACAGTTCCTTAGAAGTGTAAAAACTTTAAGCTTCTAATTCAGTGTAATCAAAAGCTATGGCCATTTAATTCACATATTTTATATTCGCAAACCTACTCGTCCAACTTCCCGTTAACCCAGAATCACGTTGTATAGCAAAAAGCAAGGTTTCACAATACAAGCAAAGTAAAAAATCCGAAAATTGTTGATCTGTAATTTTATCACACGAAAAAATATTTACTTTGTTATTTGTTATCCTGTACGGAACCCTTGGTGCGCGAATCCACTCGAAAATATTCGTATTTTTTTTTTGTAAATGCCCATGCACGTTTCAGTACCTTTATGTCATAGTCAGAGGTAACTTTATTCACTTCTATAAACTGTAGACATCTTCTAAGTAACAAGGACGGAAAATACTCACCGTAGTTTAATAACAAAATTCGCAAAATGCTGAGGAAACAGAAATTGTTGCACTCTCGGTTAAAACAGAACGCCCAAATGTCAGTAGAAATACTATAAAAATATCAAAGCGCGGAGCATACAACTACCATCGTCATACCTTAGCGATACATCTTGCCGAGTACGCGAGAAAATTCTGGTCCTACGTAAAACAGCTAAGCGGGTCGACGGTTTCTATTCAGTCCCTCGTTCACCAGTCTGGCGAGTCAATAGAGGGCAGCAAACGGAACGCTGACGTTTTAGATTTCGCTTTTAAAAAATTGTTCACGCGGGAGGATCGCACAAACATACCGTCGTTTGTTCGTCGCTCAGATTTCCGCAGGGGGGAGATGATGATAGACATCCACGGTATAAAGAAGCAACCGAAAGAGTTGAAAACAAATAAACTGCCACGTCTAGATGGAATCCGGTTCGGTCTTACAGAGGGTACTCTACGGTACTGGCCCCTTACTTAGCTTGCTTTTTACGTGAATCGCTCGCCCAGGGCAGAGTCCCTAGTGACTGCAAAAAGCACAAGTGGATCCTGTATATACGAAGTGTTACAGAACGTGCCCGTGAAATTACGGATCAATCTCCTTAAAATCTGTTTGCTCCAAAATTTTTGTAGATACGAGGTCTGATGAAAAAATTCCAGAACTTTTTCCACAAAATTTTTCCACTCTTATCTTTTACTGTTTTGTTTTGTTTTGTTTGGATTTAGGGCCCAAAAACAACTGGGGTCTTACGCGCCCAAGTCAAAACTATAGAGCACAAAGACAAGCAGGAGTTAAATAACGACTATACATCGATCCCAAGTGATGTAAAAGAAGACAGCTAAAAACAGGGGCGTGGAGAAGGGACTATAAAAGAAATCATACAGAAACGGAGGTCCAGAACTAAAAATTAAATGGTCTTCGCCATATTGTCACGACGGATAAAAAGTAAAAAGCGGTCGACAGCCCGCTTGTCGTTAGCTAAATTCAAATGGTTCAAATGGCTGTGAACACTATGGGACTTAACATCTGAGGTCATCAGTCCCCTAGACTTAGAATACTTAAACCTAACTAACCTAAGGACATCACACACGTCCATGCCCGAGGCAGGATTCGAACCTGTGACCGTAGCAGCAGCGCGGTTCCGGACTGAAGCGCCTAGAACCGCTCGACCACCGTTAGCTAAAATGACCGATAACACAGACGGTAAATCCAAGCGGGAACGTAAACGGTTAAAAAATGGGCATTCCGTCAGGAAATGGCGGACAGTTAAAACTTGGGCGCAGTGTTTACAAAGTGGTTCGGGAGCGCCACTTTACAACGCAATTCGGAGAATGCTCAGGAAGCAAAGACAGTTGCACTCGCGGTACAAGAAAGATCGGGAGAATGACAGGCAAAAGTTAGTAGAGATTCGTGCTGCTGTAAAAAGAGCGCTGTGCGAAGCATACAACCACTACCACCGTCATACCTTAGCAAAAGATCTTGCTGAAAACCCAAGGAAATTCTGGTCTTACGTAAAATCGGTAAGCGGGTCGAAGGCTTCCATCCAGTCACTCACTGATCAGTCTGGCCTGGCAACAAAAGCTGAAATTTTAAATTTAGCATTTGAGAAATCTTCCACGCAGGAGGATCGTACAAACATACCGCCGTTTGAGTCTCGTACAGATTCCCGTATGGAGGACACAGCTACGATTCTCATAATAAAATGATAGGAAACTATATAGTGGTAGGTAATTGCTTCCTGTAGTTGATGTTTTTAGTTTTATGATTTGTGAGCAACGAAAGTATACTGTTCCAATGGTATGTTCCAGTGATGGTCCTGCCAAAGCGCGTCTTTTGATACAATTTTACACATTAAATATAAAATAATGTCATTTATAGGTACACTCTTTAGACATCGTATGTCATACACGGATTTCTGGCAGCTAAGTTGGAACTGTAGAGCAGTGGATAGTGTCCTGAACTGTGAAGCTCGTGTACACCTTCTTCCATTTTCTATTTACTTCTTGTTTTCTACGAGACTGAGGGTATTTTTTATTAATTCCATAGAAGTACCTGTATTATCTCAAAAGTCACTCATGCTCATAAATTAAGGATAATTAGAGAATGTAGTGCCACACAATGTGGCACTTCACAAAACTGGCGCGAACAGCATAGGCACATAGGGAACACACACGACACAGATCTGTAAATCCACGGTATTGCCGATAAGTTGAGAAAACCGTCCCGAGACACATGTGGTACAAAACGCCACCGTTTCCTGCGCATGTACCCCAACATCAATATGGGATATGATCACCATGCAGGCGTACACAGGCCGCAGAACGGGTTGGCATACTCTGGATCAGGTGGTCGAGCAGCTGCTGGGGTATGCCTCCGATTCTTGCACCAGTGCCTGTCGGAGCTCCTGATGTGTCCTAGGGGTTTGAAGACGAGCAGCGATACGTCGACCGAGAGCATCCCAGACGTGTTCAATGGGGTTTAGGTCTGGAGAACAAGCAGGCCACTCCATTCGTCTGATATCTTCTGTTTCAAGGTACTCCTCCACGATGGCAGTTCGGTGGGGCTGGTTCACGCTAGATGAAAACCCGGCGAGAATCACTGTTCCGTGAGCATAACCTGGCATCACTGTTCCAATCACCATGTACTGTGTTCTTAACACCAGGCTTTACGGGCTCTTCTGTGACCAGGGGTCAGTAGAATTCACCTTGCAGATCTCCGGGCGAATAAACCACGTCCGTTCAGTCGTTTGTAGACTGGAGACAACTATTCCAGTGGCCGCGGTAAGGTCCCGAGCAAGGCTACCTGCAGTACTCCGTGGCCGTCTGCGTGCATTGATGGTGAGATATCGGTCGTTTTGTGGTTTTGTATACTGTGGACGTCCCGTACTGTAGCGCCTGGACATGTTTCCTGTCTGCTGGAATCGTTGCCATAATCTTGAGATCACACATTGTGGCACACGGAGGGCCCCTGCTACGACCTGCTGTGTTTGACCAGCCTCCAGTCGCCCTAGTGTTCTACCCCTCATAACGTCATCAATATGTGATCTTTGAGCCATTTTCAACACACAGTCACCATCAGCACCTCTGAAAACGTCTGCACACTTACTCGCTGCACCGTAGTCTGACATGCAACAACACACCTCTGCGTATGTGGACTGCTGCCAGCGCCACCGTGCGACGACAGCAGGTCAGATGCATCGCATGGGCATACCCCGAGATGATTTAAACCCGCAAACCGCCCACCAGAGCGTTGTTTCACCATGTATCAGCATTATCCTTAATTTATGAAGCCGAGAGTAAATAATTTATTTCCAGCAATTCTCTTTGCAAAGGCCAACGAATGGAATGTTTCCCCAGAAATCTTAACGTGATTGCCAGACTATGTCTAGCCGGCCTAAGTGGCCGTGCGGTTCTAGGCGCTGCAGTCTGGAACCGCGAGACCACTACGGTCGCAGGTTCGAATCCTGCCTCGGGCATGGATGTATGTGATGTCCTTAGGTTAGTTAGGTTTAAGTAGTTCTAAGTTCTAGGGGACTAATGACCTCAGCAGTTGAGTCCCATAGTGCTCAGAGCCATTTGAGCCAGACTATGTCTGTAAATAAACACCAGCTACACACGGACAGTTATTGCTATTATGGAACTTTCTGTTATGAAGAGACAGGGTGAAAATTATTGAAGTTGTAAGTAGGCTGTTTATGTTTTCTTATTGGCAACGTTACGTAGCGCTCTGTATGAAAATCACTGGCTGTGCTGTGTGCAGTCTGTGGCTAGTTTGCATTGTTGTCTGCCATTGTAGTATTGGGCAGCGGCAGCTGCATGTGAACAGCGCGTAGCGTTGCGCAGTTGGAGGTGAGCCGCCAGCAGTGGTGGATGTGGGGAAAGAAATGGCGGTGTTTCGAAATTTGTAAGACTGGATGTCTATATATATTATGACTTTTGATGATATTAAGGTAAATTCATTGTTTGTTCTCTATTAAAATCTTTCATTTGCTAACTATGCCTATCAGTAGTTAGTGCCTTCCGTAGTTTGAATCTTTTATTTAGCTGGCAGTAGTGGCGCTCACTGTATTGCAGTAGTTCGAGTAACCAAGATTTTTGTGAGGTAAGTGATTTGTGAAACGTATAGGTTAATGTTAGTCAGGGCCATTTTTTTGTAGGGAATTTTTGAAAGTCAGATGGCGTTGCGCTAAAAATATTATGTGTCAGTTTAAGCACAGTCCTGTATAATTTTTCTAAGGGGACGTTTCATATGTCGACCCTTAGCCGAGGATACCTCACTGGAATCTTCTGATTTTCTCTTGTAGTTTGTGTAATTAGTGTAGCTTTTGTTTATTGCTAGCGCGTAATTATAGAGAGAATTTCCTTTGTAGTTGTAGTTTTTCATTGTTGTACACAGTTGTGGCATGCATGTAGATTTGCACCAAGTATTTCGCAGCTGCGCTTGCAATTAACTAGATATTATTTACAGTGCTACGTTAATGTGTTCTCTTATTTTTGTTCTTCAAATTGTGTTTTTCTGTATTATCGTGTGAAATATTGTGACAATAATGGCGTGTTAAAAACGTAATACTAAGCTCCAAAGTAAACTGAGAAATGACAGTGAAGACGAAAGCAGTGTGTTAGCGCCACCGAGTAATGAATTAACTAATGTTCAAAGTAGTAATTTGGTAATTGTACTTAGGGAAATGGAGCGGGCTGCAAACAATGGTGTAGACAGTGAAACAATCAGTGAACAGGGAAGCATTATCGATCGATCGGTCGGCAACAGCTTGCCTCAGGAATCCGAAATGACAGGACACAATCTTGAAAATACTGTAGATTCAGGTTTTGCGTCCTCACCGTTTTCTCAAATAAGTCAAGACACATTTTCCGCTTTTCAAAATGCGAGTATTGCCGGTTCAAATGCATTGCCGAATAGCACTGAGGAACATGTTTCAGACACCAGTACATTGTTATTACAATTAATGCAACAAATGGGACAAAAGCTTCAAAAGTTAGACACAATGGAACAAAATCTTCAAAAGTTAGACACAATGGAACAATACCAGAGACAAACACAGCAACAGTTAGACACAATGGAACAAAATCAGAGACAAACACAGCTAAAGCTTCAAAAGTTAGACATCACACTTGAACAAACACGTGATGATTTAACTACTGAGTTACATAACATTGAATCGAAATGTCAAAAAGTCTGTAATGACGTAAAAACACAGATTTGTGAGCATTTTCAACCTATTTTTTCGCGGCATGAAAATGCATTACAGAATCACGAAGCAGCTATAAAAGAACTGCAAACTATTGTTCATCAAAATCATGAGACCTTGCAAGCTAAAATTGACTCAGTTGCATCTACCGATTCGGTTACGCAACTTGCAAAAACTCAAGAAAACTTAAAGGACACAGTAGATACTCTGAAAATTGGTTGTTGAACTTTCGGATCAGCTAAATAATTTATCTACGAAGGTAGATGATAATCTGAATGACACAAAACCGGTAGTCTTTAATGACACAGAAGAGTGCGAACAAATTAGGAAATTCAAACAAAATCTGAATCAAATTAATACGCAACACCAAAGAGAAATCCGGGAAGTACAAGATCAGCTGACACAGGTAATACAAGAATTACGTATTTCAGAGGACACTCGCGCTCCAACACGGGAAGAGGAACTTAGAAATACGGAAAAGTCACAAAATAATAACACAGGGCATTTCGGAAATTATGAAAGAAATTGGCAAGGTGCACCGAATTTTGAGATGGAACCGCCGACACGACGTAACAATGACCGATATGCGACTCGCCGACATGATGATTTTGACTATAAGCTGTTTATTACTACACGTAAATTCAAAACATTTAAGAATTCCGGCAACGACATTCATCCACAAGCGTGGCTTCATCAATTCTCTCGTTGTTTTCCTCCCAACTGGTCATTAGAGCACAGATTAGAATTTATGTGTGGCTATTTAGAGAATGAACCAGCTGTAAGAATGCGATCGGTCATTCACGATTGTCACAGTGAAGGAGAATTTTACCATGCCTTCCTCTCAGCATATTGGTCTCAAGCTACACAAGACCGAGTAAAACATGGCATCATAATGATGAAACATTTCGAACAATCTGAATTTTCCAGTCTTGTGAAATATTTTGAAGACATGTTGCACAAGAATCAGTACCTGTCAAACCCATACAGCCCCTCAGAACTCATCCGCATTTGCTTAATCAAATTGCCTGAACATTTACGACATATTATTTTAGCAGGACGTTGCAAAGACGACATTGAAGCTTTTCAGGGACTGTTACAAGAACTGGAAATTGACACTGACAATCGCGGAAATCGCGGAACGCGAAAACAGGAACACAACAATTACAGGTCACTTCCGTCACAATTCCGCGACGAGAGAAATAATAACTGGACACGACAAGGCTATTCTCACAACACAAATCGTGACCAAAACAGACACCATCCGTATGACAACCGCTGTCAGAATAATAGTTACAGAGAAAGGTCGCTTTTCCATAGTAATGAATGTGACAGAGACAACAATAGAAACAGACAATATGGGAATCAAAATAATTATTATCAAGGGCGACAGAATAACTTCAGACGCAACGGTCCACCACGCAGTTACTATTCCGGGAGAAATTCTCCACCACATGACCGACAAACAAGAAACTATGTAAACTACCGACAAAACGACAGACCAGAATTCCATCAGAACTGGCGAGCTTCAAACAGGGCAGGGCCTTCTCGTCAAGGTGAATCTGTAGAAGTTAGGTCTCCTAATCCCAATAACGACGCGCGCCAACAAAGGAACAGACAATGACTCGCGCCGCAGGCATTCGCGTGCGCCGGCTGGCTCAGAGAAAAATAACATAGACGCTAACCTTGAGAAAAATTTTAGCATTCCTCACCGACGTATACCGCATGATAATTCCGTTCAAGTTGAACCTCTGCATACTAGGAAGAGTAAAGGTTTACACCACATTTCACATGTAAAACCGTTTATTGAAAGATAATCTGCTTTTTAACTTTGTCTTTGCCATATAACTTTTCACTTTACATTGCTAGTATGCTTTGTCAGACTTACAATCTGTTAACATGCAACAATGTTTGAAGTTAAATATCCAGTCATGAACCAAGAGAACTTATTTAAACAGAAATTACGGATGCATTGTTATTGTGAACAGACGACACAGTGTTATTGAGTGTGTACATTCTTGCTTGTTAGTTGCGCGATTACGTAACGTCTATAAGGCTCACATACTTAGAACATTTACCAGTACTGCTAATGAGATTTTAATGCAACATTGTGGTTTACTTGAAAATACATTCTGGTTTTAAAGTACTTTCTGTGAGATACCAGATGACACAGTGGTTAGTTTATGTGACAGCTACACGATTTTATCAGGACGCTACTAATGAGTGACAATTTACAATGTTGCTTTTGCGGTGTTTCTGTTTCATATCTGCACAGTTTTTCTAAATTATTCTGGAAAGTAAAACATGTTTTAGTAGTAACTTTTGTGGTATAGCTACAATGTGACAGCCTTTTTCGTAGCACAACAATACGTTACAGTATAGTACTTTCTTGATTCACGGTAATGTACGTAATAACTACGATATCTACACGCAAAGCATTTCACTTTTGTTTATCATGAGGTAAGTACATTGACTTTTGCAGAACTTAGCTTTCGGAGGACGATAACTACGACACTTCCACAGAGATTATCTTACAAGACGCACAGTTTAGCGCTACAGTACACGTATTTGAGTGATTAATTTTGTACTTAAAACATTTATTTTTAAAGATATTTGAAGTACAATGATACAAAGGTTTTCCGTGATACATTTCATTCCATTGCTGTAATCTGTAACACCTGAGGGTATAATTACATTAATCCTCAGGGGGGGGTACACGCTTACTTTGTGTACCATGTGTTTGGAAAGCACAAGGAGCCCTAGCTAATATGGTATTTGCTTATACAACTTTATACATCAATACCATTATTTCTACAAGGACAGCAGTGGGTCTGCACCTCTGGTGGCCCACCAATACCACAATCTCTACCAGAGCTACAGTGGGTCTGCACCTTTGATGCCTCACCAATACCATACTCTCTACCAGAACTACAGTGGGTCTGCTCTTTGATGACCTACCTACCAATATTCTTCAAAACTTCGACTGACTCTGCAGTGGGTTTGCTCTGTTGTGGCCCACTACCTGTCAGCATGTCAAGAGTCAGCACTGTCTTTCCGTTGGAAGGACAACACTACTTCTTCAAGATTGCATGGAAACCCACTACTTCCGTGTGCATTTTCTTTTACTGTTCAGACTTTGAGAAAAACACTGCAATGTTACTGTGATGAATGATCAGGACTGTCTTTATGGACTGTGAGAAAATTTTAGCTTTTGACCAACATTGTATCAAGAAGTGTGTGCATTTGATATCTTTCTTACTGTAATTATGAAAATTTTTTTCAAATCTGTATCGGCCAGTGCCCAAAACAATTTGTAAAATTTTTTGTGGGGAGCATGGGGGCTGTGTAAGTAGGTTGTTTATTTTTTCTTATTGGCAACGTTACGTAGCGCTCTGTATGAAAATCACTGGCTGCGTTGTGTGCAGTCTGTGGCTAGTTTGCATTGTTGTCTGCCATTGTAGTGTCGGGCAGCGGCAGCTGGATGTTAACAGCGCGTAGCGTTGCGCAGTTGGAGGTGAGCCGCTAGCAGTGGTGGATGTGGGGAAAGAAATGGCGGAGTTTCGAAATTTGTAAGACTGGATGTCTATATATATTATGACTTTTGATGATATTAAGGTAAATACATTGTTTGTTCTCTATTAAAATCTTTCATTTGTTAACTATCCCTATCAGTAGTTAGTGCCTTCTGTAGTTTGAATCTTTTATTTAGCTGGCAGTAGTGGCGCTCACTGTATTGCAGTAGTTCGAGTAACCAAGATTTTTGTGAGGTAAGCGATTTGTGAAACGTATAGGTTAATGTTAGTCAGGGCCATTTTTTTGTAGGGAATTTTTGAAAGTCAGATGGCGTTGCGCTAAAAATATTGTGTGTCAGTTTAAGCAAAGTCCTGTATAATTTTTCTAAGGGGACGTTTCAAAGTATATGAAAAAAAGTAAATTAGTTACGGACTAGGACGTGCACACACTTTAATCAACAAGTAAACGTCAAGATAATCGGATTCAGGTTACGACATGTTCGATAGCGAAATTCTATATGACCCGCTGAAATGCCGGAACATCGATGCTGTCGATGACCTCCTGAACGGCTGTTTTCAGCTCAGCAATGGTTTTGGGGCTATTGCTGTATACTTTGTCTTTAACGTAACACCACAAAAAGGAGTCGCATACGTTCAGATCCGGAGAATATGGCGCACAATCGAGGCCAATATCAGTGGCCTCTGGGCACCCCAGAGCCCAAACGTGGTCCCCAAAGTGTTCCTCCAGAACATCAGACACTCTCCTGCTTCGATGAGGTCGAGCTCCGTCTTGCATGAACCACTTCTTGTCGAAATCGGGCTCACTTTGGATAATGGGCATGAAATCATCTTCCAAAATCTTCACGTAGGAATCGGTAGGCACCGTGCCATCAAGGCATATCGCGGAGATTATCCCGTGACTGGACATTGTACACCACACTGTCACCCGCTGAGAGTGAAGAGGCTTTTGGATGCGAAATGCGGGTTCACAGTCCCCCAGGCGCGCCAGGTTTGCTTATTGACGAACCCACCCAAATGAAAGTGGGCTTCGTCGTTAAACCAAACCGTATAATAGCCATCATGACCCGTGGCCAACTGTGGAGTTTGAATGTGCTAACGCAAGCCGTTCAGATGTTATGACGATTTTATTTCATACAGTTCAATAATTGTCACACTGTAACTTTGGGCTTATGGACTGGCTCATGTTTATATCTTGCTGGTAAATGTTGTGACTTAGCAAGACAGCCAAGTCACAACGAGAGGAAGCCGAAAGGCACGCGTTAAGCTCACGCAGATTGGCGTGAGGTCTGGAACGGTTAAAATGAAATGAGAACTTAGAAAATGGACGCAGTTGCTGTAATACTTAACTTTAATCCATATTTGTAGAACATCGCTCTTGATGATACATGCTTCAAAATATTAATTATCAAAGCTATGGCGACTTGCTAGGTCGTAGCCAATGACTTAGCTGAAGGCTATGCTAACTATCGTCTCGGCAAATGAGAGCGTATTTGTCAGTGTGGCTTCGCTAGCAAAGTCTGCTGTACAACTGGGGCGAGTGCCAGGACGTCTCTCTAGACCTGCCGTGTGGTGGCGCTCGGTCCTCAATTACTGACAGTGGCGACACACGGGTCCGACGTATACTAATGGACCGCGGCCGATTTAAAAGGCTACCACCTAGCAAGTGTGGTGTCTGGCGGTGACACCACAGTAAATGTCTTTTTCAGTGATGGTGAGCAGCTTCCAAAAATCTCCTCTTCCATTCGAATGCAATTACGAAACGAACCTTGATGTTGGAATCTATGTAATGAAATACTGTTCTTGAGATTGTTGGTAGTTAATGCAAGATCGAGAATATGGATGTTACACATTCGCAGAAAGTGAAACATGGACGATAAATAGTTTGTACACGAAGAGAATAGAAGCTTTCGAAATGTGGTGCTACAGAAGAATGCTGAAGATTAGACGGGTAGATCACATAACTATTGAGGAGGTATTGAATAGAACTGGGGATAAGAGAAGTTTGTGGCACAACTTGACTAGAAGAAGGGATCGGTTGGTAGGAACATGTTCTGAGGCATAAAGGGATCACCAATTTAGTATTGGAGGGCAGCGTGGAGGGAAAAAATCGTAGAGGGAGACCAAGAGATGAATACACTAAGCAGATTCAGAAAGATGTAGGTTGCAGTAGGTACTGGGAGATGAAGAAACTTGCACAGGATAGAGTAGCATGGAGAGCTGCATCAAACCAGTCTCAGGACTGAAGACAACAACAACATTCGCAGACTGACATGAGACACTATATCTTAACTACATTCAATTTAAACCCGAAAATGGGATGAAAATGCAACTGGGTTAACGAATAACGTCTGCTAGTATGTACCTCAGATGCAACATTATGTTAGCCTATATCCCTCTACCAGGAGTTCGCCGTTCAAGCCATCGATGAGACCAGAATCTTCCTTGCAAATTTCTCCGCTCATCTTTGACAACAGCTAATTGTCTTAACGCAGTAATTTTACTCTGTGTACTTTACGAGTCAAACAAAGCCGACAAAGGTCGCGGGAGAGCACTGTAAGCGCAAATCAGGTTAACCGGCCCGTCCCGTGTGCCGACGCAGTTGTCTCTCGCGAGGTCGGTTGTCCGTCCGCATCCACGTCAACGTCAGCTGCCTCGCCCTATTGGAGGACGGCATAAGTGTTACGTGTTTCCGCTGCCACTAAGAGAGGGAAACTAGGAGCCAGAGATCCAACGGACCAGCCGACCTGGAAATTGTATCAGAATATACACCGAAGAGCCAAAGAAACTGGTACACCTGTCTAATATCATGTAGGACCCCCACGAGCTCGGAGAAGTGCCGCAAAACGACGTGGCATGGACTCGACTAATGTCTGACATAGTGCTGGAGCGAACTGACTCCATGAATACGGCAGGGCTGTCCATAAATCCGTAAGAGGACGAGGGAGTTGAGATGTCTTCCGAACAGCGCATTGCAAGGATCCTAGATATGCTCAACAATGTTCATTGTATGGCGAGTTTGGTGGCCAGCGGAAGTGTTTAAACTCAGAAGAGTGTAACATGTTGTTTTGTAGGGCGGGCAACCACAGACAGACTTCGACATTTTTTCAAAGAAAAATCCCGCACTGGCTGTATGAATGATTTTTATTGAATCTGCGACCTGTTTCGCACCACTTATCGGTGCATACATTGCCCTGTAGTCACTCCCCACCATTCACGTCCAATATACCGTCATCTGGTAAAGCGGTAGTTAAAATTTTAAATTTTCACGGAATACTTAAGAAATGGCCGTACGATAAAATCCCCACTTCATTGCTACCTCGGAGATGCTGTGTCCCATCGCTCGTGCATCGACTACAACACCGAGTTCAAGCTCCCTTAAATCTTGATTGCCTGCCATTGTAGCAGCAGTAACTGACCGTTGCGCCAGACACTTGTTGTCTTATATAGGCGCTGCCGACCGCAGCGCCGTATTGTGCCTGTTTACATATCTCTGTATTTGAATACGCATGCCTATACCAGTTTCTTTGGCGCTTTAGTGGTACAAAGGATACTTAATAGGTTTTACGGAGATGTATTGCGTCATGATGGGAATGCTCAACTCCCTGTCCACCCTTTTGAATAGAGATATCCCTCCTTTGTGTTAATGAAATCCGGCTGCCATTCTTTCACCTCTTATGCTCCTGCAAAACTGCCAAGGGTCCCTGAAGATCTGGTTCGAGATATATTCAATTACTTTCGTAGCGCCAAGTGCATAACTGCATTACAGGAGTTTCAAATTTGTACATCCAAACGAAACGACATGTTTGTCCCTTCAGACGGCAGTTTCTCGAGTGTTAGAATAATACGATGCTCTTGTTCTTTTCTTCACGTATGCTGCTTCAGAAGATCGGTTACTTACATCTGATACCACTCTTCAAAAACTGAAATGCGTTTATAATAAGCTATATTAGAATCCTTAGAATTCGCTCTACCGATTTTAAATCAACTGAAGAAGAAATACAAACCGAAATCAACTGAAGAAGAAATACAAAGCGAAGGCCCTCAGAGATAGTATTTCTTCGCCACTGCTCACGTTACTTGACCGCTATGTCAAACCTGAACACCAGCAATCCTCAAATTTGGAGAAAATCCAGTACACGGTCTTGCGACTTAGTCGCACTTTTTCAGCAGAACTTAGAATTATAGGACAGCCTTCGAGGCCAGAGGTTGAAACAGAGTTGTTGCACAGCAGAAGTCGGCGCCTGTGTCATCAGAACGCTTCCTACCGACGACGTGCTACAGATTTCAGGAATGGTAAAGTATTTTGCGGCTCCGGCATTGTAGGAATTATCAGTTTTATATTGAAGTCCTCAGCAGCACGCGCGCTCGCTTTGCTACAAGTCCACCTTGCTTGTTTCTCCATGTGATCCCATTTGAGCTCTCACTACTAATCGCGATACTGCAATATAGTCGGGAGAGTAATATTTGATTCATTAGGACCTCCAGTCATTATCGTCAATCTATTGCATCACAGACAGTAGGAGCCCCTTGTTCTCGAGCCAACTCTTATTCTATTATCCCATCCTTTAACCTACTGTTTGTGTCGATAACCATGTGTCTTTATGTTCTGATGTATAATAAATATCATTGTAATATTTCATCCGAATATCATTTCGTAGATACGAGGGCAGTTCAATAAGTAATACCGAGCGAGGTGGCGCAGTGGTTAGACACTGGACTCGCATTCGGGAGGACGACGGTTCAATCCCGCGTCCGGGCATCCTGATTTAGGTTTTCCGTGATTTCCCTAAATCGCTCCAGGCAAATGCCGGGATGGTTCCTTTGAAAGGGCACGGCCGACTTCCTTCCCGATCCTTCCCTAATCCGATGAGACCGATGACCTCGCTGTCTGGTCTCCTTCCCCGAAACAAACAACAACAACAACAATAAGTAATGCAACACATTTTTTTCTGAAACAGGGGTTGTTTTATTCAGCATTGAAGTACACCAGGTTATTCCCCAATCTTTTAGCTACACAACACTATTTTTCAACGTAATCTCCATTCAATGCTACGGCCTTACGCCACCTTGAAATGAGGGCCTGTATGCCTGCACGGTACCATTCCACTGGTCGTTGTCGGAGCCAACGTCGTACTGCATCAATAACTCCTTCATCATCCGCGTAGTGCGTCCCACGGATTGCGTCCTTCATTGGGCCAAACATATGGAAATCCGACGGTGCGAGGTCGGGGCTGTAGGGTGCATGAGGAAGAACAGTCCACTGAAGTTTTGTGAGATCCTCTCGGGTGCGAAAACTTGTGTGAGGTCTTGCGTTGTCATGAAGAAGGAGAAGTTCGTTCAGATTTTTGTGCCTACGAACACGCTGAAGTCGTTTCTTCAATTTCTGAAGAGTAGCACAATACACTTCAGAGTTGATCGTTTGACCATGGGGAAGGACATCGAACAGAATAACCCCTTCAGCGTCCCAGAAGACTGTAACCATGACTTTACCGGCTGAGGGTATGGCTTTAAACTTTTTCTTGGTAGGGGAGTGGGTGTGGCGCCACTCCATTGATTGCCGTTTTGTTTCAGGTTCGAAGTGATGAACCCATGTTTCATCGCCTGTAACAATCTTTGACAAGAAATTGTCACCCTCAGCCACATGACGAGCAAGCAATTCCGCACAGATGGTTCTCCTTTGCTCTTTATGGTGTTCGGTTAGACAACGAGGGACCCAGCGGGAACAAACCTTTGAATATCCCAACTGGTGAACAATTGTGACAGCACTACCAACAGAGATGTCAAGTTGAGCACTGAGTTGTTTGATGGTGATCCGTCGATCATCTCGAACGAGTGTGTTCGCACGCTCCGCCATTGCAGGAGTCACAGCTGTGCACGGCCGGCCCGCACGCGGGAGATCAGACAGTCTTGCTTGACCTTGCGGCGATGATGACACACGCTTTGCCCAACGACTCACCGTGCTTTTGTCCAGTGCCAGATCACCGTAGACATTCTGCAAGCGCCTATGAATATCTGAGATGCCCTGGTTTTCCGCCAAAAGAATCTCGATCACTGCCCGTTGTTTGCAACGCACATCCGTTACAGACGCCATTTTAACAGCTCCGTACAGCGCTGCCACCTGTCGGAAGTCAATGAAACTATACGAGACGAAGCGGGAATGTTTGAAAATATTCCACAAGAAATTTCCGGTTTTTTCAACCAAAATTGGCCGAGAAAAAAAAATGTGTTGCATTACTTATTGAACTGCCCTCGTATATGCAGAATCCCATTTCCTGTTGTTTATTATGATAAAGTTCTCTGTTTTTTTCTCTGCGTAGATTACGATTTTTATTAAATTATTGTAAGTGTGCACTCTTTATTTTACCAACTAGCAGGGTGCACCATCATTTCCTTTCGTTCCCATTGTGCGCATAATTAATTAGGTGGTAGGTAAGGAGGGGGTCGAGTGCATGTCTCGCGCCCATGCAAAATTCGTCGGAATTAAAGAGGTTCAAACTCTTTTCTACCCCGGCACCTCGCAAGTGCGTCAATGCAACGGCCACTTCGCTAGGGGTGTTCACTTTCACACATTTTGAGTACGAAAACAACAGTTTCCAGTGCGATGTACAACAGGTTCACTAATTTTGCTACCGCTGACAGCCTTCGGACGCTTCAACGGCACTGCCGGGCTGCAGCCCCACCGAACGTGTTCTCACCCCTTTGGAGTATAGGGTGACAACAAGTTTTGCTTTGGTACACGGGGTGGAACTAAATGTTCAAGTGTTCAAATGTGTGTGAATACCAAAGGGACCAAACTGCTTAGATCATCGGTCCCTAGACTTACGCACTATTTAAACAAACTTATACTAACAAGGGAACCTCCCCATCGTACCCCCCTCAGATTTGGTTATAAATTGACACAGTGGATAGGTCTTGAAAAACTGAACACAGATCAATCGAGAAAACAGGAAGAAGTTGTGTGGAACTATGAAAAAATAAGCAAAATATACAAACTGAGTAGTCCATGTGCAAGATAGGCAACATAAAGGACAATAACATCTGATGAGCGCCGTGGTCTCGTGGTTAGAGTCAGCAACTGCGAAGCGAAAGGTCGTTGGTTCGAGTCCTCCCTCGAGTGAAAATTTTACATTCTTTATTTTCGCAAAGTTACGATCTGTCCGTTCATTCATTGACGTGTCTGTTCACTGTAATAAGTTTAGTGTCTGTGTTTTGCGACCGCACCGCAAAACCGTGCGATTAGTAGACGAAAGGACGTACCTCTCCAATACGAACCGAGAACATTTGATCGCAAGGTCATAGGTCAACCGATTCCTCCACAGGAAAACACGTCTGATATATTCTTTACGACACTGGTGACGGCATGTGCGTCACATGACAGGAATATGTTGTCGACCCACCTAACTTGCACACTTGGCGAATGGGTAAAAATATTCTTCTACCTTGCCCGATTTAGGCTTCCTTGTGGATGTGATAATCACTCCAAAAAAAGTGATGAAAACATAAGAGTTTGTCACATAAACTGCATCAAATGAATGCAACAGTTTCAGAGTCGCACAGTTTTCCCTGTGCTCTGTCAAAACATATGTTTTTTACGTTTTCAAATGTTTCCGTGCATAGACCGTCAAATTCTGTATATGTCCAAGCAAATCTGAACATGTCCTGGAATTTTGGAGAGCGAAGTTGATTATGTGTGAGTGCCTGAACTTTGATAATTATCTGAAAATAAAAAATTAAAACTTTCACCCGAGAGAAGATTTGAACCAAGGACCTCTCGTACCGCAGCTGCTCACGCTAATCACGGGACCACGGCGCTCGTCAGCTCACACTCTCCTTTATGTTGCCTATCTTGCGCATGGACTACTCAGTTTGTATATGTTGCTTATTTTTTTCATAGTTCCACACAACTTCTTCCTGTTTTCTCGATTGATATGTGTTCAGTTTTTCAAGGCCTATCCCTGTGCCAACTTATAACTAAATCTGAGGGGGGTGCGATGGGGAGGTTCCCTTGTAAGAACAACACACACCGATGCCCGGGGGAGGACTCGAACCTCCGGCGGGAGGGGCCGCGCAGTCCGTGATATGACGCCTCAAACCGCGCGGCCATTCCGCGCGGCAGGGTGGAACTACTAGGGAGCGTTCAAAACCATTCGACGAGACGTGAACGTGATATGTAGCAGAAAAGAGCGTTTATGCTTTTTCATCCCTCCTTTTTCGCGCCCTCCTACAGTGTGTGCACGTAGTTTGTTTAATTTTATTTATTCTTGTAAATCTTCCGGTGTTGATGTTCCCAAAGTTCACGGATGATAAGCGTTCGAGAATGCCCTGCTTAAAAAATTATCCTCTCTGATGTTTTGATCTTATCTTCACAGGTGACCTGCAGACATCTTCTTGTAAAATCTAAGTCCACTGTCCTGATCTTATCCCTTCTTGTAGTCGAGGGGGACACATTTCTGCACCGCAAGTTACTATATTCTCAATAACAACTTGGGTACATAGCTTCGTGTGGTCTGCGCCTCACTTGAACCCTGCCGTCAGCTCTTACGAACTGAAAGCGGGACTCATTTGACCAGGCCACGGCTTCCCAGTCATCTAGGGTCCAACGGAAATGGTAATTAGCGCAGCAGAGGCGCTGCAGCAGGTGTCGTACTGTCAGCAAAGGCACCGCGTCGGTCGTGTGCTACCATAGCCCATTAACGCCAAATTTCGCCGCACTGTCCTAACGAAAACATTCACTGTACGTCCCACATCGATTCAAGCAGTGTTGCTTGTCTGTTAGCACTGACAAGTCTACGGAAACGCCGCTGCACTGTCGCCGGTGCGCCGTCTGTGAGAGGCAATACCTGAATGTCGGTATTCTCGGCACACTGTTGACAGTATGGATATCGGAATACTGAATTCACCAACGATTTCCCCAACTGCCATTCCGCTTACAGAGTTGTGTGAATTCCTGTCGTGCGGCCACACTCGCGTCCACCTTTTCACGTGGTTCAAATGGCTCTGAGCACTATGGGACTTAACATCTGAGGTCATCAGTCCCCTACAACTTAGAACTACTTACACCTAACTAACCTAAGGACAGCACCCTGACCCCGCCGGGAATCGAACCCGGGAACCTGGGCGTGGGAAGCGAGAACGCAACCGCACGACCACGAGCTGCGGACCGTTTTCACATGAAACACCGAAATACAAATGACAGCTCAGCCAATGCATTTCCCTTTATACCTTGTGTACGCGATCTGTATAAGCGCATGTCTGTATAAGTGCCATCTGTATAAGCGCATGTTCGCCCTGATAGCTGAATGGTACAGCGTTATACTTGTGCACGATGATGACATTGTGGACCCACAAAGGTGCTTCCCTTACGGGACGTCTGTCAGAGGAATTGCTGCGTGCGTCTCTTCTGCCACCTGTTACGATTACGCACATTACATCCTCACTCTCGCACCTCTCGGCATTTATTCTTGAGTGTAGTTACGTGCACCCAGACCTCACCAACACTCGCACTCCCAAAGCGAGAGACGTTTACAGTTTGCTGCTAAGGTCCATCCCTCGCAATGTGATTGAGAAGAAGAGCCCTACGACCCTATGGCCTGCAGTGTGGAGAGCGGTCCAAAAGCCGTTCCTCCCCACGCAGGTACGAGCCGCGTGGTACCAGGTTGTGAACGGGAAGTTTGTAACACGACAAAGGCTGCACGCTATTGGGATGACGGATTCCCCCCTTTGCCCACGTTGCCACCTCGCGAATACTGACGAACACCGTTTTAACATGTGGATCGGCGTTAGAGGTATGGCTGCTAGTGCAGAAGATCCTCGCCTGCTACCTAGGTATCGCGCCTCGCACAACTGAGCCACGGCTCCTCCTTTGTCCAGAGGAGACTTATTTCCCACCTGCCAAGACTCACGCTCTCACATGGTTTAAAGGCATGTCCATATACTACCTCTTTCGAGATGATGAGAAGATGGTACTTGATTACTGGCAATTTCTCCAGGGCAGTCATAGCACACTTGAGTGTACACCCTGATACCGACAACTATTTGCGAACTATTTGCGCAGTGTCTTCGATAACCCCCCTCACAGTTGGGGAGTGCCGGGCAGAGGATGACCGCCGACATGGGGCTCCACACGCTGCGAAATGTTTTATCAATTTGGAACATGGAATCGGTACGCAGATGAGCCATGCACCTGGAATGGCGTGCGGGATTTGGCTACATATTTGTTTCTTTATTATCTATCATCATACTATTAGTTTCGAATTCTATTTCATAGTTCAGAAGGAACTCTTGTTCTGTTGTTGCTACGGATGTACATTCTAATTTTGTTTGTCGTAACTGAAAGACGCCTTCTTCCATATAAAAAAAAGTTGGCAGAGAAAAAAATTACAATAAAAAATAAAAAAAACAAAAAACAAAAAAAAGAGAAAAAAGGTTTACAGCTACCGCGCTGGAGGTACCGTGTTCGAGTCCTGCTCGTGTATTTTTTCCCCTTCAAAATCGAACAAATTTTACAATTTTATTTGAAAAAATATTTAAAAAAAGAAAAAGAAAAAAAAAAGTGGTAACATGTTTGCCCATCATGCAGCGGGCCCGGGTTCGATTCTCGGCCGGGTTGGAGATTTTCTCCACTCGTTGACTGGGTGTTGTGTTGTCCTCATCATCCTTTCACCATCATCACTGACACGCAAGTCGCCCAGTGTGACGTCACGTGAAGTACGACTTGCAGCCTGGTGGCCGAACTTCCCCAGATGGGGCCTGCTAGCCAACAATGCCACACCATCATTTCACTTTTACCAGCAAATGAACAAAAAAAAGCACAGTCACATAGCACTATAGATAGTACACAATATATATAAATACATGCTTACACACACCTATGACAAACGGTCGGGGACTGGGTGTTGTGTTGTCTTCGTCATCACTTAATCCCCATCCGGTACGCAGGTCGCCCGATGTGGCGTCGAATGTAATAAGACCTGCACCAAGGCGGCCGGACCTGCCCTGTAAAGAGCCTCCCGGCGAATGACGCCAAACGCTCATTTCGATTTATAAGCCCATATCGCTATCCCATGACTTTTGCCACCTCAGTGTGATGTCTCTCTCTGCTGTAGGCTCGTGGAGTTCATGTCGCACAAAGACGCCCTTCCGTGGCCAGGCTGCGCACGCTACCCCCCTGTGATAGTACTCCGTTCCACATCTAGCCGGCAGACTTGAGTTCAGCCAAGTCCCCTATTGCCAGGAGGGGGTGTCGGTCTACGGGGCAGTGCTGCGTGGGGAGGTGATCGCTGGCGCGTCTTTAATGGCCGCCCGACCGCTCCCCCCTCCCACCCCCTCCCCAACCCTCAGACGGCCGGCAAAAGAGCCGGCCGACGCCGCCTCCGGGTGCGACTAATTAGCAATTTAATTAGGCTAAGTCGAGTTGGCGGGCACTAATTGGCAGCGCCGGCCACAATGGACTCCTTGCACCTGCCGCCGCCCATACAGAGGGGCGCCGCCGCCCTTCTGGGCACACACACACACACACACACACACACACACACACATATAGCCCCTGGTCTCTTCCAATAGTCCTGCTCCGGACGTACAATAGGTAGCGACTTGCCGCGCTAATGCGGCTGTGCAGAAGCACCGCAGCCAAAGGTGGGTCCCATCCGAGGTTTCCGAGGGATTTGCCCAGACTGGTGCTATCAGCACAACAGCGGCTTATTTCCATACACATAGTTCTCCAATTGAGCTAGTGCTCCATCTCTTGTCATCTCGACGTCAAAGGGGCCCTAAACTGTACTACTTCTATATTAGCGTCCTGATGATAAAATATCTGACCAAAAGTACCTGGATACATCTACGAGGTCTGTTCAGAAATATTTGGGAACTTTGTCCACAAAATTTTTCAACGCTTGCCTTTTAGTTATTGTGCACGGTCTCCTTCGAGCGCTGCTGCTATGGTCGCAGGTTCGAATCCTGCCTCGGACATGGCTGTGTGTAATATCCTTAGGTTAGTTAGGTTTAAGTAGTTCTAAGTTCTAGGGAACTGATGACCTCAGCAGTTAAGTCCCATAGTGCTCAGAGCCACTCTAACCATTTCCTTCGCAACACAATTGATACGTCGCTTCCAAGGCCCTTTCCACATCCGGAAGCAGTCTTGGTACGCCTCCTGCTCGGTCGCGCGAATTTTCCTTTATCTAGGTTGCCGTTGCAAATCTTCGTCCTTTCAACTGGGTATTCAACTTTGGAAATAAAAAAAAAAAGTTTGCAGGCGCCAGGTCTGGCACTGATTTAGTTTTTTGTGTAATAGTCGCGCACCAGCAGGTATGAATGTGCGGCTGCGGTATCGTGATGCAAGAGCCTTGAAATGTCTCGCCACATTTCAGGTCGTTTCCCTCTCACATTTTCTCGCAGGCGTCGCAACACGTCCCGATAGTATCATCGATTAACAGTTTGTCCCTGTGGCGCGAATTCATGCTGAACTAATCCTTTAAAGTCAAAGAAAAGTATCAGCATGGCTTTGACATTTGACCTGACCTGGAGAGCTCTTTCGTTCTTGGTGAACCTTTCCCAGACCATTGTGTATATTGAACCTTGGCCTCAACATTATAGCCAGCCACTGTGGCCGAGCGGTTCAAGGCGCTTCAGTCCGGAACCGCGCTGCTGCTACGGTCGCAGGTTCGAATCCTGCCTCTGGCATGGATGTGTGTAATGTCCTTAGGTTATCTAGGTTTAAGTAGTTCTAAGTCTAGGGGTTTATACAAGGGCAATCTACTTGAGGACAATATTATGGAAATGGAAGAGGATGTAGATGAAGACGAAATGGGAGATAAGATACTGCGTGAAGAGTTTGATAGAGCACTGAAAGACCTGAGTCGAAACAAGGCCCCGGGAGTAGACAACATTCCATTAGAACTACTGATGGCCTTGGGAGAGCCAGTCATGACAAAACTCTACCATCTGGTGAGCAAGATGTATGAGACAGGCGAAATACCCTCAGCCTTCAAGAAGAATATAATAATTCCAATCCCAAAGAAAGCAGGTGTTGACAGATGTGAAAATTACCGAACTATCAGTTTAATAAGTCACAGCTGCAAAATACTAACGCGAATTCTTTACAGACGAATGGAAAAACTGGTAGAAGCGGACGTCGAGGAAGATCACTTTGGATTCCGTAGAAATGTTGGAACACGTGAGGCAATACTAACCTTACGACTTATCTTAGAAGAAAGATTAAGAAAAAGCAAACCTACGTTTCTAGCATTTATAGACTTAGAAAAAGCTTTTCACAATGTTAACTGGAATACTCTCTTTCAAATTCTGAAGGTGGCAGGGGTAAAATACAGGGAGCGAAAGGCTATTTACAATTTGTACAGAAACCAGATGGCAGTTATAAGAGTCGAGGGACATGAAAGGGAAGCAGTGGTTGGGAAAGGAGTGAGACAGGGTTGTAGCCTCTCCCCGATGTTATTCAATCTGTATATTGAGCAAGCAGTAAAGGAAACAAAAGAAAAATTCGGAGTAGGTATTAAAATTCACGGAGAAGAAATAAAAACTTTGAGGTTCGCCGATGACATTGTAATTCTGTCAGTGACAGCAAAGGACTTGGAAGAGCTGTTGAACGGAATGGACAGTGTCTTGAAAGGAGGATATAAGATGAACATCAACAAAAGCAAAACGAGGATAATGGAATGTAGTCAAATTAAATCGGGTGATGCTGAGGGAATTAGATTAGGAAATGAGACACTTAAAGTAGTAAAGGAGTTTTGCTATTTAGGGAGTAAAATAACTGATGATGGTCGAAGTAGAGAGGATATAAAATGTAGACTGGCAATGCCAAGGAAATTGTTTCTGAAGAAGAGAAATTTGTTAACATCGAGTATAGATTTAAGTGTCAGGAAGTCGTTTCTGAAAGTATTTGTATGGAGTGTAGCCATGTATGGAAGTGAAACATGGACGATAGCTAGTTTGGACAAGAAGAGAATAGAAGCTTTTGAAATGTGGTGCTACAGAAGAATGCTGAAGATAAGGTGGGTAGATCACGTAACTAATGAGGAGGTACTAAATAGGATTGGGGAGAAAAGAAGTTTGTGGCACAACTTGACTAGAAGGAGGGATCGGTTGGTAGGACATGTTTTGAGGCATCGAGGAATCACAAATTTAGCATTGGAGGGCAGCGTGGAGGGTAAAAATCGTAGAGGGAGACCAAGAGATGAATACACTAAGCAGATTCAGAAGGATGTAGGTTGCAGTAAGTACTGGGCGATGAAGAAGCTTGCACAGGATAGAGTAGCATGGAGAGCTGCATCAAACCAGTCTCAGGACTGAAGACCACAACAACAACAACAAGTCTAGGGGACTGATGACCTCAGATGTCAAGTCCCATAGTGCTCAGAGCCATTTGAACCATTTGAACTCAACATTATAACTGTAGGGCTACATCTCATCATCAGTTATGATTCTCTTAAGGAACATGCCGTCCTCATTTGGACGATCCAAAAACTCTTCACAGATTGCAGAGGCGAAGGTCTTTCTGGTCTTAACTCATGAATAGTGGACGAACTTGGCGCCAACATGATGCATTCCAAGATGCTGTGTCAGGATTCCATGACATGATCCAACTGAAACGTTACGTTCTACTCGACTGGGACGCACAATTTTGTTGAATTTCCTGACATGAGCGTTGCCGGTAGACGTCGAAGGACGTCCTGAACAAGGGTCATCTTCAACTTCCGTCCGGCCACTTTTAAACCATGTGAACCATTCGTAACACGGAGTGCGGCTGAAGAACTCTTCGCCGTAGGCTTCCTGCAGCATTTGGTGTGGTTCTGTAAACGTTTTCCTGAGTTTCATGCAAAATTTAATGCAGACGTGTTGCTGCTCAAAATTCGCAAACTGTGCGACACAACGTTCTACTGAATATAGCACTGAAAAATAACTATCAGACATGAAACAATCAAACTACCGGCAATTACACAATAAACTCAGGCACGTGCGGGGATGCCAACCACATTTCGCTCCAACACGCCATTGGTGCTGAATTACGCGTGTTCGGGAATTTTTTGAACGGATGTCGTATGTCATAGGAAATTGTCAACTACTTGTCACGACTGACCAACATAACCGCATGAAAGGAGGCAGGAAGTATTGTGTTTTCTGCAGAGAAGCAGTAACAGCAGAATGGGGCAGTCAGGAGGGCTGACTGACTGCGAAGGTGGACCAGATAGTGGATGTCGCCTGTCTGAGAAATCCGTAGTCGACATTTGATTGCTTGTAAAGCTGCCCACGTCGACTGTTGCTGATGTGACTGAAGTGGAAATGCGAAGCGACAGCCACATACTAACCAAGACCAGGCAGATTATCATGTAATGACGGCCATGGACTGTCGAACATTGCGGAGGGTGGTTGGAAAAAGTCAGATGAAATCATTCGTAATTTCCGAAGTGCCATCAGCAGTCCAGTTTTTGTAGCCATTCCTAAGCGCAGCTGGAGGTGTTGCTAAAGACGATGTAAATGGACATTCGACGACTGGAAACGAGTCGTTTGGAGCAATGGATAACGCTACAGCATGTGGAAAGCCGATGGAGGGGTCTGAGTTTGGCGAAAGCACACGGAGCGTTAATTGCCATGATGTGTCGTGCCAACAGTGAAGTATGGAGGAGATGGTACTACGGTAAGGAGATGTTTCTCGTGGTTCCGGTGTGGTCCCCTTACTGCGTTTAAGAAAACGCTAAAGGAGGGCGGATATGACCACATTTTACAGCGTTGTGAGCTGCGTATTGTAGAGGACAATCTCGGAGACGATGATTGTTTCTGTCAGCATGACAAAACATACTCTCAGAAGGAAGCATCTATTAGGCTTTAGACATTTTGCTTTGTTCCAGACCACAGCGAACTGCACTCATGCTCATAAATTAAGGATAATGCTGATACATGGTGACACAACGCTCTAGTGGGCGGTTTTTGCGGGTTTAAATCACCTCGAGGTATGACAATGCGGTGCATTTGACCTGCGGTCGTCGCACGGTGGCGCTGGCAGCAGTCCACATACGCAGAGGCGTGTTGTTGCATGTCAGAGTACGGTGCAGCGAGTAAGTGTGCAGACGTTTTCAGACGTGTTAATGGTGACTGTGTGTTGAAAATGACTCGAAGAACACATATTGATGACGTTATTGAGGGGTAGAATACTAGGGCGACTGGAGGCTGGTCAAACACAGCAGGTCGTAGCACGGGCCCTCTGCTTGCCACAAAGTGTAATCTCAAGATTATGGCAACGATTCCAGCAGACAGGAAACGTGTCCAGGCGCTACAGTACGGGACGTCCACAGTGTACAACACCACAAGAAGACCGATATCTCACCATCAGTGTCCGCAGACAGCCACGGAGTACTGCAGGTAGCCTTGCTCCGGATCTTACCGCAGCCACTGGAACAGTTGTCTCCAGACACACAGTCTACAGACGACTCAACAGACATGGTTTATTCGCCCGAAGACCTGCAAGGTGTATTTCACTCACCCCTTGTCACATGAGCGCCCGTAAAGCCTGGTGTCAAGAACACAGTACATGGTCGTTGGAACAGTGGTCCCAGATTATGTTCATGGACCCGTCAGGGTATAGTCTGAACAGAGATTCTCGCCGGGTTTTCATCTGGCGTGAACCAGGAACCAGATACCAACCCCTTAATGTCCTTCAAAGGGAAGGAGGTCATGGTTTGACGGTGTGGGGTGGGATTATGATTGTTGCACGTACACCCGTGCATGTCTTTGACAGAGGAACTGTAACAGGTCAGGTGTATCGGACGTCATTTTGCACCAGTATTTCCGCTTTTTCAAGGGTGCAGTGGGTCCCACCTTCCTCCTGATGGATGATAACGCGCGGCCCCACCGAGCTGCCATCGTGGAGGAGTACCTTGAAACAGAAGATATCAGGTGACTAGAGTGGCCTGCCTGTTCTCCAGACCTAAACCCCATCGAGCACGTCTGGGATGCTCTCGGTCGATGTATCGCTGCACGTCTGCAAACCCCTAGGACACTTCAGGAGCTGCGACATGCAATGGTGCAAGAATGGGAGGCTATACCCCAGCAACTGCTCGACCACCTGATCCAGAGTATGCCAACCCGTTGTGAGGCCTGTGTACGTCTGCATGGTGATCATATCCCATACTGATGTCGGGATACAGGCGCTGGAAACAGTGGCGTTTTGTAACACACGTGTTTCGGGGCGGTTTTCTCAACTTATCACCAATACCGTGGACTTACAGATCTGTGTCGTGTGTGTTCCCTATGTGTCTATGCTGTTAACGCAAGTTTTGTGTTGTGCCACGTTGTGTGGCACCACATTCTGCAATTTATGGGCATGTGTGTACATCGCAACTATCTGGTTTCGGTTCTTGAAGAAGAATGAGCTGCCACTCCTCCACAAAAATTCAGATATTTCACTGAAAGTGCAGCTAGCAGAGTTCATGCACCACAAAGGCGAAGGGTGGCCACACCCCGTATTAATTCCCACGAATAGGTGTTCGGATACTTTTGATCAGATCAATTATGAAAGCATATTTCTTGAGAAAGCATACAGCGGTGTCTGTCCTCATTTAAAATGGATTGACCATATACGTTTAAACCTGGGGGAAGTACACTCCTGGAAATTGAAATAAGAACACCGTGAATTCATTGTCCCAGGAAGGGGAAACTTTATTGACACATTCCTGGGGTCAGATACATCACATGATCACACTGACAGAACCACAGGCACATAGACACAGGCAACAGAGCATGCACAATGTCGGCACTAGTACAGTGTATATCCACCTTTCACAGCAATGCAGGCTGCTATTCACCCATGGAGACGATCGTAGAGATGCTGGATGTAGTCCTGTGGAACGGCTTGCCATGCCATTTCCACCTGGCGCCTCAGTTGGACCAGCGTTCGTGCTGGGCGTGCAGACCGCGTGAGACGACGCTTCATCCAGTCCCAAACATGCTCAATGGGGGACAGATCCGGAGATCTTGCTGGCCAGGGTAGTTGACTTACACCTTCTAGAGCACGTTGGGTGGCACGGGATACATGCGGACGTGCATTGTCCTGTTGGAACAGCAAGTTCCCTTGCCGGTCTAGGAATGGTAGAACGATGGGTTCGATGACGGTTTGGATGTACCGTGCACTATTCAGTGTCCCCTCGACGATCACCAGTGGTGTACGGCCAGTGTAGGAGATCGCTCCCCACACCATGATGCCGGGTGTTGGCCCTGTGTGCCTCGGTCGTATGCAGTCCTGATAGTGGCGCTCACCTGCACGGCGCCAAACACGCATACGACCATCATTGGATTGGCACCAAGGCAGAAGCGACTCTCATCGCTGAAGACGACACGTCTCCATTCGTCCCTCCATTCACGCCTGCCGCGACACCACTGGAGGCGGGCTGCACGATGTTGGGGCGTGAGCGGAAGACGGCCTAACGGTGTGCGGGACCGTAGCCCAGCTTCATGGAGACGGTTGCGAATGGTCCTCGCCGATACCCCAGGAGCAACAGTGTCCCTAATTTGCTGGGAAGTGGCGGTGCGGTCCCCTACGGCACTGCGTAGGATCCTACGGTCTTGGCGTGCATCCGTGCGTCGCTGCGGTCCGGTCCCAGGTCGACGGGCACGTGCACCTTCCGCCGATCACTGGCGACAACATCGATGTACTGTGGAGACCTCACGCCCCACGTGTTGAGCAATTCGGCGGTACGTCCACCCGGCCTCCCGCATGCCCACTATACGCCCTCGCTCAAAGTCCGTCAACTGCACATACGGTTCACGTCCACGCTGTCGCGGCATGCTACCAGTGTTAAAGACTGCGATGGAGCTGCGTATGCCACGGCAAACTGGCTAACACTGACGGCGGCGGTGCACAAATCCTGCGCAGCTAGCGCCATTCGACGGCCAACACCGCGGTTCCTGGTGTGTCCGCTGTGCCGTGCGTGTGATCATTGCTTGTACAGCCCTCTCGCAGTGTCCGGAGCAAGTATGGTGGGTCTGACACACCGGTGTCAATGTGTTCTTTTTTCCATTTCCAGGAGTGTGGATATCATACAGATTTATTGGAAGAAGCCTAACTGCAGTCACTGAACACCGAAGAGAGAAAGAAACTGGTACACTCGCCTAATATCGCGGAGGGGCCCCGCGAGCATGCAAAAATGCCGCAACACGACATGACATGGACTCGACTAAAGTATGAAGTAGCGCTGGAGGGAACTGACACCATGAATCCTGGAGCACTGTCCATAAATCCGTAAGAGCACGAGCGGGTGGAGATCTATTCTGAACAGCACGTTGCAAGCTAGAGACGGTACTTTAAAAATAGCTCAGAGCTTGATGATAGTGCAATATTAACCCGCTTTCGTGTCTCGCGTGTAGCGGAGGGTACTTTGTGCACCACTTCCGTTTCCCCCTTTTCCTGTTCCACTTGCGAATGTTTCGTGGTATGAACCCGTTCTGCTAAACCCCCGGGGTGAGCTCGATTTTCTCTAATTTTCATCTTCGAGGGTTTTTCGTGATATTGTCGTAGGAGGAAACAATGTGCTGGTTTACTCAAAGTGAAGAGAAATTGAAATAATCCTGAAATTTGCCTCATGTCTCTGTTATAATCTCATCAGAATGTTGGAAATCGTTTGATAAATTTGACACAGACAAGGCTAAAAAGCTGAAAATAATTATTTAAATGAAAAACTTTTTAATATAACACGTTTTTAAAACGGATTAAAAAAGCATAAAATAATTTCTCCTTGTTCAATACAGATTCCTATCCCTGTACAGAGAATCCTGAAAATTCGAGCTTGTGAATTTTTAATAGCTGTGAGATTACTTTAAACCAAAAAAGCGGGGTGCATGAAATACATAACCGAAGCACGAATAGCTCACCTCCTCAGTGTTGTCTATTGCTTGCGCCACGCGTTTTTCGTATTAAATTCTACAAGTATTTTAATGGTTACTAAAAATTACAAGCACAGATATTCGGGACTATCTATAGGAGGTTAGGACTCTGTGTGGGACTAGGAGAAACTATTTTTTACTTTATAGTTGAGAAACGTGTTATTTTAAACAGTTCTTAATTTAAATAATAATTAAATTTCACGTTGCTTCATTAGCCAATATTTTATGAATTATTTGCCACCAGATACATGGCAGCTAAAGAAGGTGTCTACATCTACATCTACGTGATTACTCTGCTCATGTGAATAACTTCACACTTTTCTTTATTCAGGATCAACTGCCAATTTTCGCACCATACAGATATCTCATATAAATCATTTTGCAATTCGTTTTGGTCATCTGATGACTTTAGAAGACGGTAAATGATAGCGTCATCTGGAAACAGCCTAAGACGGCTACTGAGATTATGTCGTATGTCGTTAATATAGATCAGGCACAAAAGAGGGCCTATAACACTTCGTTGGGGAACCCCGGATATTATTTCTATTTTACTCGATGACTTTCCGTCTATTACTACGAACTGTCACCTTTCAGATAGGAAATCACGAATCCAGTCGCACAACTGAGGCGATATTCCATGGGCACGCAGTATGGTTAGAAGACGCTTGTGAGGAACGGTGTCCACAGCTTTCTGGAAATCTAAAAATATGGAATCTATTTGACATCCCCTGTCGATAGCACTCATTACTTAATGAGTATAAAGAGCTAGTTGTGTTTCACAATAATGAGATTTTCTGAATCCTTGCTGACTACGTGTCAGTAAATCGGTTACTTCGAAGTACTTCATAATGTAAGCAGGAAATGGTCACCTACATTCTTGTACCAGCGTGGAACGATAAGGGAAGCAGTTTTTCGACGGAGTCCACACTCGAAACTTGTGTTTTTATAGGTGGCGGTTCTGATCGCTCAGTTTGGAAGCTGTGATTTTCTGAGCAGTGTTCAGTCGATAAAAATCGTAAATAACCGACTCATACGGAGTTACAGGCACGATCAGCTATTACACATAAAAGGAGTTTTGAAGTAAATGAATATTCTTCACAAAAGATACGCAAGACGATACTGGTAAATCCTAAGGTGGAGGTAGTGAATGAGAAAAATAAAGTGGGTAGATTTCAATCCATAGCTTTACTGCCACATGTACGATCTTTCCCTTCAAATAAAAGTGAAATTATCACCGAGCGCTAAGTGAAATTTTTCTTGCGCCTTTCACTGAAGACGGCAATACTTCCGCATTCCGTCAAAGACGACTTGATATTCTGCAAGACGCAGGTGTACAAGACCGCTGCAAGTGCGCCCTTTCATTCTTCGTCAATGAGAAATCCACGGACCGCAGATGGTATACTCGGCTCTTACAGTCGAACAAATCAGATACGGCAGAGCGCTGCATTGAGACTGGCCTCTCCAATTTGTAAGAAAACAGGAAAATGGAGATTGAAAACACTGACAAAAAGGAACGCAAAATCGTAACAAAAATTTTAGTCCCAAAAGTTTTATTAGTTTACTCATTCTGAGTGTTAAGGGACGATCTGAAATAATTACTTGAGAGAAGGTGAGCTTCTTAGCCAAGATCGATTGTAAACAAACTTTGTTGTCCATTATCACTCTCGGTAAGCTTGGTTACCATTTTCAGACATCGATAAAATGTTATATCGTGTCTCCTATACCAGCTGTACAAGTACTCTTTTTAAAACATTGCCAGGCATGCATCATTCAGCTCGTCTCTGAACTTTTTATGGCTGCTGGCACATTACTGAAAATACGTGTTCCTGAGTAATGGGCATCTTTCTGGACCGACGTAAGTGACTTTAAATGTTACGAGAAAACTATTCTTATTTCTGATATTGATATCAGGAGCTGAGCTGTTGGTTTGAGAAAAAGATATATTTTTAATGAAAAATTTCACTAAGGAATAAATGTATTGGGAAGCAGTAGTTACCGAATTTTACAGACTATAAGATGCAGTTTAATTTTGAAGCAAATTTTAAAAAATAAAATTTTTATCATTTTTGTGATTATACTGCAAAGCCAGACTAAAAAAATTCTTAGTTTATAGACCCGAACTGACCTTTAAATCGCTGAAAATCGACATCTGAATATTCTTCTTCTTCTTCTTCCTCTTCGTCATCAATATCCTCTTTATGTTGAATAACAAAACGATGGAAATGCAGTATTTTCTGTTCATACTCTTGTGACATTTGTTGACAATTTAGGTTTCGGTGCTCATGAGAAGTCCAAGACGCTTCATAAACCTGTAGCAGTAACTTTCCCCTTAAAGTCTGTTATGTTCCACTGTAGTGTTAGCTTACGAGCGTGTATTTGGATAATTTTTTCATCAATTCCAGTGCCATTTTGACGGTGTATTTGGATCCATTACAATACGTCATTTTCTCGTCTTGGCCATTTTGCATTCGGTCCTCTATTTGTACATTTAGTCTCCTTCATTTTTTTTTTTTCAGTCTTCTTTCCTAGCCCGCCAAACGCGAACTTTTTTTTCTGTTGGTGAAGGGCCGGAATGCCACTTAGCTGTTCCATTTCCTTGTTATTCTGCATATGCTACTACTTTCAATTTATAGCTCGCGTCATACGAACTCCTTTTATTTTTTCCATTACGAAACTAGCAACTAACAAAAGTGTTGTACTGTTACCAATAGTACAATTTACTTGTAATTCAAGTACAGGTGGACTACAATGAAGCATCATAGGCTAGACAGTGTTCTGGGTTTCTGATGGCGAGGTGGGAGGGAGACGGTGTTAGTAAGCTTGTGGATCCACGCAACTGATGTTCGTGGCATCGGTGCACTGTTGCTGCCAATTGAATCCAATGCTGTCAGACAGATTTCCCGCAGCATCGAATATATGGCCATTTTTAAGACTGGTGGGAATTTTAATCAAACACTGGACATTTTCATATTAATTTCGAGTGTGAGACGCACTTGAATTTTGGAGGCAATTTTTGGAAGAGAAAAGTGTGTCTTATGTCCGTAAAATACCGTAGTACCCTATGTGACTTCGTAGGCTTTCCCGGTGTAATAAGTGACGAAAGTCTCTTCGGGTTTGCTGCCTGATCCTAAAATCAACTTGACTCGATATTTCGGCGATCCAACTGATCACCATCTTCAGGAGAATGCTGTTTCGCTGATGAGTCCCATATTTTCAATTCTGAGTATTTTATTCAACGATTGAAATCTTTGAAGCTGAATCCTTCAGATCTATTAGTGAGTTTTGATGTGGTATCTCTGTTCACACGAGTCCCTTTGGAAGACTTCCTTCGTTTGGTTGGTGAAAAACTGGATGAAGAGTTGATGAAGCTTTGTCGTCATGTGCTGACATCCACGTATTTTTTATTTAACGGCAACATTTTTGAACAGAATGACGCAGTGGCTATGGGTAGTCCTTTATCTCCCATAGTCGCCAATTTATTTATGGAAGACTTCGAGGATATGGCACTGAGGACTTCGGCTTTGCAACCAACGTGCTTCTGGAGATATGTGGCTGATACCTTTTTCGTCTGGCCGCATGGACGTGAGGCTCTAAATAGATTTTTGGACCACTTCAACAGTCTTCATCCCTGCATTAAATTTACCATGGAGGTTGAAAGTGATGGGATGCTTCCATTTTAAGACGTTATAGTTTGTAAAAAAAAACCAGATGGTACTTATGGACATAGTGTTCACCGAAAGCCGAGGCACACAGATCGGTATCTGCATTCTAAGAGTTTTCGTCCACCACACCAACGTAGTGGCGTCCTTAGGACTTTGGTACGCAAAGCATATGCCGTTTTCGACGCGGACAGCTTAACCCAAGAACCCGCTCATTTGATGGCTGTTTTGAAGGAAAATGGATACTCAGAGAAGCAGATTCGTCGGGCTATGGAGTTTGGGCCACCACTGGAGGTGTATGAAGGGGAACATAGATAGGTGACCTTTCTTCCTTATGCAGGAGGCATATCGTTTAAGATAGGACGAATTTTAAGGAATTTTAACATTAAGAGTGTGTTCCGTCCACCTTATAAGATTAGGGCACTACACGGCTCTGTGAAAGGTGATTTGGGGCTTAGGAAATCCGGTGTTTACAAAATTCCGTGTCAATGTGGGAAGGATTGCATTGGCCGTTCAATTCGCACAGTTCTTGACAGGTGTGTGGAACACCGTCGTCATACGAGGCTACAACAGCCGGAAAAATCGGCAGTAGCAGAACACTGCTTAAATGAGGGACACGATTTGAAATTTGACGAAACTGTGACAGTTGCGAGCATTTCCGGTTTTTGGAACAGTGTCTATAAAGAGGCGACTGAAATTAGGATGGCGGATAATTTAAATAACAGGGACAATGGGTTTCCTCGTAGCAGGACGTGGAATCCTGTACATCAAAACTGAACGTTCTTCGGTGTGGCCCTGAGTGCGATATATCGTTGCCGCCAGTGTTCTACTAAGGGCGGCGCCACCTGCTAGTCTTGGAGACAGCAACCGTGAAGGCCTGCGCATGCGCCGTGTACTGAACGATGGCCTATATACTATATAGGACGTCGATTTGCAGCCTGGCCTGAGTTCTCAGCGGGACTCATCAGCGAAGCGGCCGGTCTTTGTGGCCGAGCGGTTCTAGTCGCTTCAGCCCGGAACCGCGCTGCTGATACGGTCGCAGGTTCGAATCCTACCTCGGGGATGGGACTGATAACCTCAGATGTTAAGTCGCATAGTGCTCAGAGACATTTCATCAGCGTAGCAGCATTCTCCTGAATATGGTGACCAGTTGGATCGCCGAAACATCGAGTCAAGTGATTTTAGGATCCGGTAGCAAACCCGCAGAGACTTTCGTGACCGTAGTACCCTAGTTCCCTAAACAGACGTCTGTACAATGTTCTTGAGTTTACGCCACAAATAATTCTTACTACACATTTTTGGACACAGAAAATTTTAACTGGAATTAAAGAGTTATCCCCCCCCTCCCACCCAAAGAAAGTCCCGTATGACATTATGCAATGAAAGTAATCATACTACGCTAACTTCTTTATTTTTATTTCAACTATGTCTGCAGTATTTGCACTGCAAATAGAGGTATGTTTAGGCATTTCAGCAATTCTGTGGTATGCTCGGTCCAATTGAATTTTTTATTAAACTGTAACACTCTTAGCTTCTTCCATCTGGCATCATATTTTAGGCATATACTAGCGTGAAACCACTTACAAGTTCTAAACTGCATGTAGTGCGTTTCTTCAAAGTTTGGTGACAAAGAATTCAATTTATGAAACTTCATTAATCGATCTCTCTGAGGCTTTACTTATTTGCTATATAATACAGTGTTTATTATCATCAACCGGAAAAAAAAACTTGGCGTCGGGTTAGGTTATAAAATGAAACTCGGTTGATATACAAGAGGGAAAGTAAGGGTTCTAAGATGGAAACTTGTGAGATAGCTGATGTGTATAGTTTCGAGGTGGATGATGCCTGATAGCTTAATACATGTCTCTTTTCTAATGATACTCTTTGTTTTCTGTGAGATGTATAGGGTTTGAACCATCTGGCAGCATTACCTGTTACACTGTAATATCCTATGTAGGCATCTGTGGATGCTCCTCAGTAGACGGAAGCCCTCGCGACCCTCCAGATTTTGGCTTAGAGCATGCGGTACCCATACAACCAAGTTTCAAACGTTCCTTATTGGATGCAAACGTCTCACAATGGTGGAATGATTACAGTGCATCACATTTACCAGTTCTCGAGTACAGTAGAGTGGATCGTTGTGGATTAATGCTGTTAAATCATCTTCATAAAACCGCGGAAGTCTTCCTGAACGTGGAGAGTTGCTAATATCGACACGATGCTCCTTTAACGAGAACACCATTTTCTAGCCGTGCTCTGCCCAATGGCATTATCCCCATAAGTGCAAATGTTTCTGGCTGCCCCTGCTGCTGTCACCCCTCTATTGAATTCACGCAGAAGAATATATCGGCAATATTCTGATTTCTCCACTTGGCTCTCCGTTTTCTAGCCTCCACAGCTCCACTCAGTATCTCCATATTGACAAAATGAGAACCTGTAAACTCAAAGAGCAACAGTTAACTACTAAAAAAAATATATATAAATAAAAGCGATAGCAATCGGAATACCAACACATAATGTTGTTATTGTGATTGTTCCTGTAGCGATCGGAAGATCACTACTATATAGCTTGTAAAAATGGTTACCATGAGCACTACCTACGGGTAGAACGACATACTCAAATGGATTGCAGCATTTCACTTGAAAGTAAACCACCGGCAGGGACGCATTATCAACGTCTGTGGAATAGTGGAGAGAACATCAAAATGGTTCAAATGGCTCTGAGCACTATGGGACTTAACATTTGAGGTCATCAGTCCCCTAGAACTTAGAACTACTTAAACCTAACTAACCTAAGGACATCACACACATCCATGCCCGAGTCAGGATTCGAACCTGCGACCGTAGCGGTCACGCGGTTCCAGACTATAGCGCCTAGAACCGCTCGATCACCCCGGCCGGCGAGAGAACACCCGTCATGCCACGAAGGACAATCGAGACGAATGATAAGGTCCCCATCACTACGTTACAGAAAGAAGGTTTGTCAACCAGGGAAGCTGCTCGTTGTGTTCATCAGAGCCAAAGCGATGTAGCGCAGAGGACATGCAAACAGCATCAATTGACAGGTAGTGGCGAGGACTTCTACAGCACAGGCAGGCCACGTTCGCAGCTGTCCAGGACGATCGGTATGTACAACTTTTGAGTCAAAGGAATCGTGGGCTGAGAACTGAATTTGGCGTTCAGAGAAGCTACAGGACGTCTTGTACGGCATCGAATTGTCAGGAAATGATAGTGTGATGCGAATCTTCATTCCTAATGACCGTGGAGAGCCCCATGTCGTACACCAAAATATGATGGACTGAGAACTGAATTTGGCGTTCAAAGAAGCTACAGGACGTCTTGTAGAGCATCGAATTGTTAGGAAACGACAGCGTGATGCGAATCTTCATTCCTGATGACCGTGGAGAGCCCCATGTCGCACACCAAAAGATCATGGACTCCGTTGCAGATGGGCAGGAAGTCGTGAAGAATAATTGTTCCAGTATTGGCTTCGCGTGTTGTTCACGGACGAAACTTGGGTCTGTGTGGACCCTGATATTCGCAGACAACATGTCTGAACGCCTCCAACGCAGTGTCCCATATGTGCAACAAGGTGGTGACAGTGTGATATTCTAGGATGGTATTCCATGGAGCCAACTCCCATGGTTGTTGAGGGCAATGTCGCTTCTCTAGCGTACAGGGATGAGACTCTGCAACCAATTGTGGGGCCGTATTGTCAACATTTTGGTGACGTTTTCTTAGCGTTCTTATCGTGCTGTTCTCGTGAAAACGTTCCTTCAGCTTGCTAAGATCACCAGACTGAAGTGGCCTGCTTGTTACCCGCACATGAATACGATCGAACACGTATGAGATCAATTGAAACGAGCTATTTTTGGACGTAGACAATGTACTATTCGCAGAGTCGACACTAAACAGTGGGACGATTTGGACCTAGGACTGGCTTGATGATATCGTCGATGGTATTCCACGACGGATTCAATCCTGAACCCGAGCAAGGGTACGTTCGACCTCTCATTGACGTTGCTCAGGAGTGCTGTGAGAAAATCCTCACGAGAAACAGACTATTTCGTCGTTACATACACTACTGGCCATTAAATTGCTACACCAAGAAGAAATGCAGATGATAAACGGGTATTAATTGGACAAATATATTATACTAGAACTGACATGTGATCACATTTTCACGCAATTTGGGTGCATAGATCCTGAGAAATCAGTACCCAGAACAACCACCTCTGGCCGCAATAACGGCCTTGATACGCCTGGACATTGACTCAAACAGACCTTGGATGGCGTGTACAGGTACAGCTGCCCATACATCTTCAACACGATACCACAGTTCATCAAGAGTAGTGACTGGCGTATTGTGACGAACCAGTTGCTCGACCGCCATTGACCAGACGTTCTCAATTGGTGAGAGATCTGGAGAATGTGCTGGCCAGGGCAGCAGTCGAACATTTTATGTGTCCAGAAAGGCCCGTACAGGACATGCAACATGCGGTCGTGCATTATCCTGCTGAAATGTAGGGTTTCGCAGGGATCGAATGAAGGGTAGAGGCTCTGAGCACTATGGGACTTAACATCTATGGTCATCAGTCCCCTAGAACTTAGAACTACTTAAACCTAACTAACCTAAGGACAGCACACAACACCCAGTCACGAGGCAGAGAAAATCCCTGACCCCGCCGGGAATCGAACCCGGGAACCCGGGCGCGGGAAGCGAGAACGCTACCGCACGACCACGAGCTGCGGACAGAAGGGTAGAGCCACGGGTCGTAACACATCTGAAATGTAACGGCCACTGTTCAAAGTGCCGTCAATGCGAACAAGAGGTGACCGAGACGTGTAACCAATGGCACCCCATACCATCACGCCGGGTGATACGCCAGTATGGCAATGAGGAATACACGCTTCCCATGTGCATTCACCGCGATGTCGCCAAACACGGGTGCCACCATCATGATGCTGTAAACACAACCTGGATTCATCCGAAAAAATGACGTTTTGCCATTCGTGCACCCAGGTTAGTCGTTGAGTACACCATCGCAGGCGCTCCTGTCTGTGATGCAGCGTCAAGGGTAACAGCAGCCACGGTCTCCGAGCTGATAATCCATGCTGCTGCAAACGTCGTCGAACTGTTTGTGCAGATGGTTGTTGTCTTGCAAATGTCCCCATCTGTTGACTCAGGGATCGAGTCGTGGCTGCATGATCCGTTACAGCCATGCGGATAAGATGCCTGTCATCTCGACTGCTAGTGATACGAGGCCGTTGGGATCCAGCACGGCGTTCCGTATTACCCTTCTGAACCCACCGATTTCCTATTCTGCTAACAGTCATCGGATCTCGACCAACGCGAGCAGCAATGTCGCGATACGATAAACCGCAATCGCGATAGGCTACAATCCGACCTTTGTCAAAGTCGGAAACGTGTTGGTACGCATTTCTCCTCCTTACACGAGGCATCAAAACACGTTTCACCAGGCAACGCCGGTCAACTGCTGTTTGTGTATGAGAAATCGGTTGGAATCTTTCCTCATGTCAGCACGTTGTAGGTGTCGCCACCGGCGCCAACTTTGTGTGAATGCTCTGAAAAGCTAATCATTTGCATATCACAGCATCTTCTTCCTGTCGGTTAAATTTCGCGTCTGTAGCACGTCATCTTCGTGGTGTAGCAATTTTAATGGCCAGTAGGGTAATTGTTATTTGGTGTTCCGGACACATCGCAAATGAATATATACGAATGCTTCAGAGGTAATTTTTGTTTACCGTTCCATAAATTTTGAAATAAAGGGATGACGCAAACTTTTGTGGATGTTTGTGGTGTTCTGAAATAATTTGCAGTCGTACACTGTACGGGCGAGTATTGCAGACCTCGCTGTAAGATTCAGTGCGCACAGTAGCCTGTGTGGGGGCGTCTCGGAAGAGGTGTGGGCGTCGGTATCAGACAAGTGTAATCCGACTGTGTTTATTCGTCTGGCGGGCTGGCGCTGGCGGCGCCTATCTTGAGTCGCAGCGGTGGAGCACGTGTGTCCAAATACCAGCGCCAGATACGGCCTTTCTCATGTTAATGGCGGCGGACAAAGCGCCCGCTCCCGGCACCCCGAAATATCGGCGTCCGCCGCAGATAGGCTAGGCTTTATCCCGCACCCCGCAGCTGTTGTCGCGCGCGACGCCAGAAGTGTTTAGCGTCGATATCTCGGCCACAATTAGGGCGCCAAGGCGGCGCGGGGCTGCCATTTGTATCGCGCGCCGCAAACAGCCTTGTTTAAAGTGACAACACGATTAGCGCGCGGATCCGCTATACAGAACAGCCGTAATATAGACCGCCGCTGCGGAGCCGGTGGCGGTGGCGGCAGCTGCTGCGGTCGCGCTCTACTTGTCTCCCTGGGAGTGTCTGCTGTGCAGGGATCAGGCTGAAGCGACACCGTCAGGCTGTGGTGCTGAGGGAGGGGACTGGCCGCAGTGCTTAATTTGTAAAATTTTAGGTGCCGGGACGCACCTCTTCAACCATACAAACCACACACCAACCCTGCCATAAAAATCATAAGAAGTTTCCGTTTTTGAAAACTTACGATAAAACTGAAACGGTACAGCAGTTTCCGCTCCATAAGCAGCAGGTTTCGCTGCTCGCTCGCACCGGGAAATACAAACAGAGTGTGGTGTGCGCACTGTAAGACACACCATCAGATTATTTGACTTGTCGCTGTGACGAAGTAGGCGAGTGTCAGCAATATGTCTCGTGGTCTCATCGTGGCGTGTTTATCTTCTGCCGTTAGGTCAGACGATAGAAATGCCACTTGCACGCTTAGAGTAGCAGATTGACGGTGACCAACTTTAAACCGAACTTGATTAATTTTCACACACATATATTACAATAATAATAATCATAAACCTTACTTAACTTGATTCTGGATGCTATTTACAATAGACAATCTGAAGTTCCTTTGGTCTTGGTACGTTAATCTTATTCTCACATATCTCTGATACTTGACAAAGTGTCTATACATTTATCTTCATGGCTATGTACAGGAATATGGTAATCTTATTGGGCGCAGACTGAAACTTGACTATAGACTGGTACAGACTAATGCAGACTGGTACAGACAGGTGCAGACAAATGCAGACCGACTGATCGGAGGACTGTACACTCGTTATAATACCTCGCGCGTTCAGGTATCACTGCGTGAGTGTGATCCGTGAAGAGAAAAGGTTCTGCGTTAGCAGCAGTCTCATTGCCTGCGTTACGTATTAATACGTGGATTGGCGGAAGCAGAATTTGGTCCGTCTCTAAGGCACCGCCATCTCGTAGTGCGGAGATGGACGAGCGCTGCGCCTGCGCTGTTGTGCTTAGCGGGGCGCGCTCTAGTGGGAAAGTTGGGTACGCACTGACTACGCGGAACTATGTACAAAACACAGAGGCTTTTTTTTTAAGGATGCGGCCCCTCCACACCCACTCCAACGTGGTAACCAAACCAAATTCTACTGTCACCTCCGTATAACATGTTAGTTTTTGAATCAGGAGTCATACGAGGTGCGGCTAGAAAAAACCGGACTGATGCTGGAAAAAACATTTATTTACAATTATTTACAATTTCATGTTATCTGCTTCAATGTACTCTCCTCCTCGGTCTCTACACCGCTCCATACGAATTTTCCACTGTTCATAGCAATGCTGCAGATCATTTTCGGTAAGTCCATACATTACTTCCGTCGCTTTTTCTTTTACTGCTTCAACAGTCTCAAATCTAGTTCCTTTCAAAGCTGACTTGACTTTAGGGAAAATAAAAAAGTCACAGGGGGCCAAATCAGGTGAGTAGGGTGGATGATCTAAGATGGGAATGTTGTGTTTTGCCAAAAACGTCTTCACTGACAACGCACTGTGAGCTGGGGCATTGTCTTGGTGAAGGATCCATGACTTTTTTCTCCACAAATCGTTCCGTTTTCTCCGTACTCGCTCACGTAGGGTAGCCAGGACGCTAATGTAGTAATGCTGATTCACTGTTTGTCCCTCTGGTACCCAATCAATGTGCACAATCCCTTTTATGTAAAAAAAAAAAACAATCATCATTGCCTTGAATTTCGATTTTGACATTCGTGCTTTTTTTTGTCGTGGAGAACCAGGAGTTTTCCAATGCATCGATTGGCGTTTAGTTTCGGGATCGTAAGTAAAAAACCACGATTCATCGCAAGTAATAACATTTTGTAAGAAGGTGGGATCACTTTCAATGTTTTCCAGGATGTCAGAACAAATCATTCTTCGGCGTTCCTTCTGTTTAATTGTGTGACACTTTGGAACCATTTTTGAACACACTTTGTTCATGTTGAAACTTTCATGAAGAATCTGCCTAACACTTTCCTTGTCAACTCCTGTTAACTCAGGCACTGCTCTGATTGTTAAACGGCGATCTTGTCGAACAAGTTTACCGATTTGTTCAATGTTTGCATCAGTTTTTGCTGACAATGGTCTGCCAGTGCGAGTGTCATCACTGGTGTCTTCGCGGCCATCTTTAAATCGTTTAAACCACTCAAACACTTGTGTTCGCGATAAACAATCATCGCCGTACACTTGTTGTAACATTACAAACGTTTCACTTGCAGATTTTCCTAGTTTGAAACAAAATTTGATGTTAACACGCTGTTCTTTCTGTACACTCAACATTTTCCGACGCACAGACAAAACGTCAACTACTTAAAACAGACGCCACGGGCAGACTGAGTGCAGGAGGCTCAAATGGCTCTGAGCACTATGGGACTCAACTGCTGAGGTCATTAGTCCCCTAGAATTTAGAACTAGTTAAACCGAACTAACCTAAGGACATCACAAACATCCATGCCCGAGGCAGGATTCGAACCTGCGACCGTAGCGGTCTTACGGTTCCAGACTGCAGCGCCTTTAACCGCACGGCCACTTCGGCCGGCAGATCGTCCCTTAACACTCAGAATGAGTAAACTAATAAAAGTTTTGGGCCTAAAATTTTTGTTACAATTTTGCGTTCCTTTTTGTCAGTGTTTTCAATCTCCATTTTCCTGTTTTCTTACAAATTGGAGCGGCCAGCGACTTTCAGCCTTATTGCATTCGTTTTATTGTTTCACCAGTACTAGTCCGGTTTTTTTCTAGCCACACCTCGTAGGATGCGGGCTGTGATGTTATCCATGCGTCTGGGTAAGATTACTCATTAACATGGTCCATCAGGAGATAGAAAGTGGACGAAAGCGATCGAAGGGTAGCGGTTGTAAGGGCAGAGGAAGAAAAGTGCCAAGGCAAGCGCCAAGGGAAAAAAACCTCTGCGACAGTAGGACGGGTAGTAAGGGCAGTAGCGGCCTGCTACCTGCGACAGTGCATGCAAGGTGTGGTTATGTTAGTGCGAGGTATCGTGCATCCTTACCTTTGTCGTTGCTGGGGCTCGTTGCGGAGCTTGCTGCTGTTGCTGCGTCCCTGCAACAGTTCAAGGTCGTTGTGGATTAGTGGGCGATCGGTCATAGATCGGCTCACAGACAGTGTAGGGGGGGGGGGGGGCTGGTTTTGCGTGCTGTGTACAGTACGGTTTCCCTGCAGTTGACTGTTTTTCGGCGAGTCGAGCATCTGGGGTTACCAGTAGTAGTTGTGTTGCAGGGGCTCGCCAGTACTGTCGTGTTAGCGTGCTATGGACCATAGATGTTTAGTTCGTAGCCAATAGTGTCATTGGTCTGTTATGCTTTCATCTATGGTTGTGGTCGTAGTTACCCAGAGAAAGGATAAACGGGTTGCGCGAGTGTCTCGTGTTATTGGACAGTCGTGTGGAGAGTTTTTGGAATACCTGCAAGATGGTATATGGCCGATATTCCCGGTGAAGGTCCGCGATGCGTGTGTAGCGCGGAGCGTTGCTTATGATTTTGAGTACTTTGTTCTGTATGAGCTGCAGACGGCGCAGGCGAGTGGGCGCAGCGTATCTCCAGATAGGGGCTGCGTACGTCATCAGGGGTCGAATAAGTGTCATGCACATGGACCTAGACACCATCCTATTCAGTGTTCTACGCCTGTTAAGCATAGGGTAGAGTTGTTTGAGCCTCGCGTTTGCTTTGTTGGTCACGTGTTGAATGTGGTACCCCCAGAGTAGTTTCCGGTCCAGCCAGACACCGAGGCGGTTCCGCCGCCAATTTTATTGCACCACGCGGCCGGCCGCGGGTGCAACAGAACCCATGTGGACGGGAGGAAAGAAATGTGTCAGGCTTCATAATACATACTTACATGTGTCGTGTATTATGCATTTCTTGTACGTGAATGTGAATCTGCACATGAACTTTCCTAATCCTCCTCACACCTTTCCATAAAGCGTGGCCAAATCTTAGCTGGGAAATAGTTCTGTGGTATAGTAGTGCCAACCTTACTCCTGGGTAGGGGATATGAGAGAGAGCACAGGCAGGGCAAAGTCAAAGACGTTCCAGTGTCACAAGATTTGGGGTGGGAAGGTTGGTCACGGCCAAGTGCTTCGACCATCCCCTCCACCGGGGCCCAGGAAGACCTCTGAGTGCCCGCGATATTCTGGTAGAGTTACAGAAGACGGGTAAGTGAGTAGACGTGCCCTCGGTGAGCCTGTCTCGATGTTCACGCGTGGAGGGGGGTATTTGAATATTTGCACTAATTCTTTTATTTCCAGCTTCGGATTGTGTAAGGGAATGAATGTTCTCGTTTAATTTCGTACATTTAACCCCCCCTGTGTCAATGTATCTGGTCCCCAGTTTGACCGTTATCCTCCTCACACAATGGACGCCCCATGTAAAATTTTGGGAGACTTCGGTGGTATACATTTGGCCAACGCAGTTCCGTCTTGCCCGTAGAAATGTGCTTGCAGATTAATATATAATATACCCGAGCTATAAGTTGTAAAACTGTAATATCTGTAAAGTGGAACGATTGCTGCAATCGCTGTAAAGTCGAGTGATAATGTTTAAAATAAATAGATAATCAGTTGTCATCAATCTTTAACATACCCTAAAAATCACAAAGGGGTCAAGTTAAAGGAATTCATTTATAATAAAATATATAGAATGCAGGGACCCACACATCAGCGTGTGAGCCCTCCAGTATCGTACAGAATAGGGCACGCTCTCTAGGTAGCGCTCTCAAGCTCCCCTCCCCAGTTATCAGTTGCGCAATTTTCATTCAGGGCTTGACGACATCAACATTCATCTGGCGTCCCTAGGCAAGGAGGTTTGACGGTAATCTTTCAAAACTTACAATGAGAAATCCTGTTTTTATAAAAAAATACTGTGCTCAAATTCAGGCTTTTATAACATAATTTCCTGTAATCAAAACAATAAAAACGCAAGATTTAATATAAACAGAAGGTGCTAACGTCTGTCCCCGTACCATTGTCACGTTGCTTCCTAGTTCTGCTCGATATGTATCGACACAAATCGGTAGTGTTCATGATAATGACGTCATGTAGTCACTTGCTGCCACCCATAACGTTCAAACAAGACACAAAGGAATTAAAAGCAATAGTTTCCAGTGGGGACTGATTTGTATCAATGGGGCAAGTTGAAAATACGGGGATCAGAACCTGGGTCTCTTGCTTACAAGGCAGGCGTGCTGACCACTACGCCATCCGGACAAAGTGGTCACCTCAACCATCCAGATTACCCTACCACGCTTCCTACCAGATCCAGATTCCGGATGGCGTACTGGTCAGCATATCTGCCTTGTAAGGAAGAGACCCGGGTTCGAATCCCAGTCCGGTAAAAGTTTTCAAACAGTTGCTCCTTGGTGAAGCGGAATCTTTCGGTGTACTCATGCGCTTCTAAGTTTTAGGCTTTTGAAAAAAACGGCTACTCAAGAAAAGAGATAAATAGAATTTTGCGTCCAAGGAACAGAAACCCAAAAGATTAGAATGAACCACAACGACAGAAAAATATAGTAATTCTCCCTTTTATTAAAAAAGTAACAGATCGGATCGGTAAGATTTTACGAAAACATGACATAAAACCGATCTTTAAACCAACAAAGAAAATAAGTCAAGTACTACGATCTGTGAAGGATAAACGCCCTCCCCTGTCGACATGTGGTGTGTATAAAATTCCATGTACCTGTGGTAAAGTTTACATTGGTACTACCAAAAGAAGCGTAAACACGCGACTGAAAGAGCATAAAAGTCTTTGTCGACTTGGAAAAATAGAAAAGTCAGCTGTAGCGGAACATGCTCTTCAACCAGGCAACCACCAAGTGAAGTTTTCGGATACCGAAGTTTTATCTACAACGTTAAATTACTATCCACGGCTATATAGAGAAGCTATCGAAATTTATAAACATCACGATAATTTTAATAGGAAAGAGGAGGCTATGAAACTTAGCGATATATGGACAGTGGCTCTACAAAATTGCTAACAATTTTTATCTTTGACAAGGTGGTAATCGATAGTCAACCTTATCTTTGCTATGGATTATCACTGCTCATCACGTGTCACCTGAACCACGCCCCCCTTTCTCACAATATATAAGTCGCTCTCAGACACCCGACCAGTCAGTCGGCAAGACTCAGCGGAGCAGCGCCTCTGAGGAAGTCCAGCGCAGTTCTGGACGAAACGTAAGGAGCAGAAAAGTTCTTGGACCACGACCTCACATCCCGGAAAGTACACTCCTGGAAATGGAAAAAAGAACACATTGACACCGGTGTGTCAGACCCACCACACTTGCTCCGGACACTGCGAGAGGGCTGTACAAGCAATGATCACACACACGGCACAGCGGACACACCAGGAACCGCGGTGTTGGCCGTCGAATGGCGCTAGCTGCGCAGCATTTGTGCACCGCCGCCGTCAGTGTCAGCCAGTTTGCCGTGGCATACGGAGCTCCATCGCAGTCTTTAACACTGGTAGCATGCCGCGACAGCGTGGACGTGAACCGTATGTGCAGTTGACGGACTTTGAGCGAGGGCGTATAGTGGGCATGCGGGAGGCCGGGTGGACGTACCGCCGAATTGCTCAACACGTGGGGCGTGAGGTCTCCACAGTACATCGATGTTGTCGCCAGTGGTCGGCGGAAGATGCACGTGCCCGTCGACCTGGGACCGGACCGCAGCGACGCACGGATGCACGCCAAGACCGTAGGATCCTACGCAGTACCGTAGGGGACCGCACCGCCACTTCCCAGCAAATTAGGGACACTGTTGCTCCTGGGGTATCGGCGAGGACCATTCGCAACCGTCTCCATGAAGCTGGGCTACGGTCCCGCACACCGTTAGGCCGTCTTCCGCTCACGCCCCAACATCGTGCAGCCTGCCTCCAGTGGTGTCGCGACAGGCGTGAATGGAGGGACGAATGGAGACGTGTCGTCTTCAGCGATGAGAGTCGCTTCTGCCTTGGTGCCAATGATGGTCGTATGCGTGTTTGGCGCCGTGCAGGTGAGCGCCACAATCAGGACTGCATACGACCGAGGCACACAGGGCCAACACCCGGCATCATGGTGTGGGGAGCGATCTCCTACACTGGCCGTACACCACTGGTGATCGTCGAGGGGGCACTGAATAGTGCACGGTACATCCAAACCGTCATCGAACCCATCGTTCTACCATTCCTAGACCGGCAAGGGAACTTGCTGTTCCAACAGGACAATGCACGTCCGCATGTATCCCGTGCCACCCAACGTGCTCTAGAAGGTGTAAGTCAACTACCCTGGCCAGCAAGATCTCCGGATCTGTCCCCCATTGAGCATGTTTGGGACTGGATGAAGCGTCGTCTCACGCGGTCTGCACGTCCAGCACGAACGCTGGTCCAACTGAGGCGCCAGGTGGAAATGGCATGGCAAGCCGTTCCACAGGACTACATCCAGCATCTCTACGATCGTCTCCATGGGAGAATAGCAGCCTGCATTGCTGCGAAAGGTGGATATACACTGTACTAGTGCCGACATTGTGCATGCTCTGTTGCCTGTGTCTATGTGCCTGTGGTTCTGTCAGTGTGATCATGTGATATATCTGACCCCAGGAATGTGTCAATAAAGTTTCCCCTTCCTGGGACAATGAATTCACGGTGTTCTTATTTCAATTTCCAGGAGTGTATATCAACAGCCATGTCACCCGGTCGTGAAAGCCTTCATTCTACAATAACATGTTATTCTAGTTACATGGTATCTCGCTCCACACCACTGCCCACCGCATCACGTTGGTCACCCACTGTCATTTGACTGGCGCCAGCGCAGCGCACATTATGCGAGGGTCGTCCAGAAAGTTAAGTTCCGATCGGTCGCGAAATGGAAACCACTGGGAAAATCCGGTAAAGCTTTGCACGGATGTGTTGGGCAATGTCTAGTATGCACGTCGCTCTTTTCAGGTTTGAGTGAACAGTGAGCACGTAAAGATATGTAGGGAATAGCGTCTCCCGCCAACTATGAGGGCCTGGTTAGAGATTTCGCCTGTGTCATGCAGCCCACATAGCACAAATGTCGAGCAGTTCCTTCTTCAAGCCAATTCTCGGCCGCACACTGCAGGGGCAATGAAGACGCTCCTGCAGCGTTTCCGATGACAAGTGTTTGATCACCCACAATACAGTCCGTAACTGGCTCTCCCTGAGTCTCATCTCTGCTCACCAGAACCGGTGGCTATGAAGACAAAATTTTTCCACGGGCAACGAGCTGCAGACCAGTGCATATAACTGGCCGAAAGCACACGCGGCTGTTTTCTATGACGAGGATGTTGGAAAGTTGATACAACACTACGACAAAACTCGAAGTTGGAGCGGCGACTATGTAGAGAAGTAGGTGGAAGGTGTACCTAACTGTTGCAAATAAAACGTTTCTGGTTTTCACTGTGGTTTCCATTTCGCGACCGATCGGAACTTACTTTCTGGACAACCGTCGTAGCTACGTTGCGATTTAATACGCATGCACGATATTAAATCCCCGGCACCGATTTGTTCCAGTGACTTAAAAAAAATCTCTGGCTTCCTGTCCATATTTTTCTCTGTTTGCAACTCGATAATTAACAAATTCTCAAACAATGGCTATTGCTCCTTAAAACTGGAATTTACAAAACAATTGTAGAAAGAAAAGACCTGAAAGACTCTCAATTCTATTTGACTGATGAGTTCGTAAGAGATTATGACCACCGTTTTTATGCCCTGACACTTTATCCACTTATATAAAATCTTACCAATACGTGAATAAAAGCACCGGAACTAACCTTATTTTAAGTTTCGTAGTGGCCAGAACTTTCGCAAAGCGTAACGGAATAATTACAGGGAAGTTTAACAAGAGATAACCAAGACTAAACTGGAACTATAATCCTTACAATAGCCCTCAAGCAGCTACAAAATACAGATGCCAAAGAATTACATCTTACACATTTCGTGCTACGCAAGTGTTTTTGCTCTCTGTGCCCTACAACATCAAATATACGAGGGGCGTTTGAAAAGTCTGTGCAAAAATAAAAACTACTTACATGTTTGGAGTAAACCTTTTTTATTTTTCGACATAGTCTCCTTTTAGACTTATGCACTTTGTCCAACGCTGTTCTAATTTGTTGATCCCTTCCGAATAATAGGAATTGTCCAAAATCTGCAAAATAGCTATTAGTTGCTGCAATCACCCATTCGTTTGAATAAAATCTTTGTCCTGCCAGCCATTTCTTCAAATTGGGGAACAAATAGTAGTCCGAGGGAGCCTAGTCTGGAGAATAGTGGGGATGTGAAACGAGTTGGAATCCTGTTTCCATTAATTTTGTGATCAAAACTGCTGAGGTGTGCCCTGGTGCATTGTCCTGATGGAAAAGGACTTGTTTGCGCTGCAATCGCCGGAGTTTTTCTTGCAGCTCGGTTTTTAAACGGTCCAATAACGATGAATAATATGTACCTGTAATAGTTTTACCCTTTTCAAGATAGTCGATGAGGATTATGCCTTGCGAATCCCAAAAGACAGTCGCCATAACCTTTCCGGCTGAAGGATTGGTCTTCGCCTTTTTTGGTGCAGAACTTCCGTTGGTAACCCATTGTTTAGATTGTTGTTTGGTCTCAGGAGTATACTAATGTATCAATATTTCATCCACAGTGACGAAACGACGCTTAAAGTCCTGCGGGTTCTTCCTAAACAGCTGAAAACCGTCCTTGCAACACTTCACACGATTCCGTTTTTGGTCAAGCATGAGCACCGCGGAACCCATCTTGCGGATAGCTTTCTCATGTCCAAATGTTTATGTAAAGTACTATGTACCCACTCATTCGAGATGCCCACAGCACTAGCAATCTCACACACCTTAACTCTTCTCTCATCCATCACCATATCATGGATTTTATCAATGATTTCTGGAGTCGTAACCTCCACAGGGCGTCCAGAATGTTCAGCATCACTTATGCCCATATGGCCACTCCGAAAATTTTGAAACCACTTATAAACTGTTCTAATCGAAGGTTCAGAGTCACCGTAATTTTTATCAAGCTTCTCTTTAGTCTCCTGAGGTGTTTTTCCTTTCATAAAGTAATGTTTAATCGCCACACGAAATTCTTCTTTCTCCATTTTTTGACAATCACTCGACTTCCTTGATTCACACGAATGCCAAACACAAAGAAATAGACCAATATGGCTGAAACTTGGTGTGTGTTCTTTCAAAATATGCTACTAACTAAATATGACCTCGATAGGCACCGGTGGTGCCATCTCTCGGACTTTGCACGGACTTTTCAAGCGCCCCTCGTATTGGCGCGAAACACTTAAGGGCGGAAGTAACACTCGCATGAAGTACAACTGTCAAGCAACATAGCTCGAGGAAACTTGCACCTTACATAGAAACAAATACTACAATATAGTGTAGTACAGTATAGTATAGTACGGTATAGTATAGTATAGTATACTATAGCATAGAAGGTAACTGAGAGAAATATACAATGGGTCGAGAAACAAAGACACTTTTACTCAATGACAACAATTACACTGAGGTCAGCACGATTTATGCTGGTCCCCTGGCAGTACAAAAGGCGGTTCAAAGGCTCTGAGCACTATGGGACTTAACATCTGAGGTCATCAGACCCCTAGACTTAGAACTACTTAAACCTAACTAACCTAAGGACATCACACACATCCATACTCGAGACAGGATTCGAACCTGCGACCGTAGCGGTCGCGCGGTTCAAGACTGAAACGTCTAGAACCGCTCGGCCACTCTGGCCGGTGTACAAAAGGCGGGACATCGCTCTTAATTAGGTGCATTGCATGCTTTGTAGCGACAAGGTTGGTAGGAAATTCTTGCGGTAGGCTGTTCCATTCCTCAACCAGCATGACTGATAACTGCTGCATGGTCGTTGACGGATGAGGACATGCTGCAGTTACGTCTCCTCGACCGAATCCACGCGTTCTCAATAGGATTTAAGTCATGGGAACAGCAGGGCAGTCTATTAGTATTCCTACTTCTCGCCGTATGGGGGTAGTTGATGGACCCAGGAAAATTGTCGTCCATGATCGTTTTGATAGTCTAGAAGTTATTGTGTGAGGAGACTAATGTTCCATTTGGATACAGACTTCTAAATCTTTGGACACGGTACACCCAACAGTGAACGTAATTCTGACGCTGTACAATTTCTCCACGTGCGTCTTTGTGGGTGTGTATTAGGGGACAGTCTTCATTTTATGGATAACAGTGCGCGACCACGTAGAACAGCGCATGTGGAGGAGTTTCGGGAACGGGAGTATATTTGGCGAATGGAGTGGGCTGCACGTTCCCCCGACTTAAGTCCCATCGAGCACATGTTGGGCACTTTGGAGATACGATCTGCAGCATTTTCACATGCATCAGCGACCGTCTAACAGTGGTCAACCGCGGTGGTGGAGTAATGGAACGCCCTTCAACAAGAACTCTTTACCAACCTTGGCAGTATGTGAGCAAATCTCAGAGTCTGCTTTGCCGTCCATGTCGATCACATACCCTATTACATACCATGTCCCGCCCTTTATAATGTTTAGGCGTCGATCATAATTCGCCGTGAATTCAGTATATATATATATATATATATATATATATATATATATATATATATATATATATATATATATATATATATGCTCCACTAGCCACCAAGCGGGGTGTGGCGGAGGGCACAATTTGCGCCAAAGTCATATTCCCCCTCCCCCCCCCCCTCCCTCCTCTGTTCCACTCGCGGATCGCGCGAGGGACAAACGATTGTCTGAACGCCTCAGTACGAGGTCTAATTTCCCTTATCTTTGAATGGTGATCATTTTGCGATTTGAAAGTTGGTGGTAATAATATATGCTATACATTCTTGGCGAAGATTGCGGAATTTAGTGAGCAGCCCCTTCCATTTAGCGCATCGTCTATCTGCAAGTGTGTCCCGCTTCAAACTTTCAGTGAGATTTGTAACGCTCTCACGATATCTAAATGTACCAGTCACGAATCTTGCCGCTCTTCTTTGGACCTTCTCAATCTCTTGAATCAGACCCAACTGGTAAGGCTCCCATACAGACGAACAATACTACAAGACTGGACGAACTAACGTATTGTAAGCTATTTCCTTTGTCGAAGGACTGCATCGCTTCAAGATTCTACCAATAAACCGCAATCTAGAGTTCGCCTTTCCCGTTACTTGTGTAATCTGATCATTCCATTTGAGATCATTTCGAACAGTCATACCCACATACTCGACGGATGTTACCGCTTCCAAAGGCTGGGCATTTATTTTGTACTCGTACATTAATGGGGATTTTCGCTTTGTTATACGGAGTAGGTTACTCTTACTAATATTAAGAGATAACTGCCAGTCATTACACCACGCATTTATTTTCTGCAAATCGTCATTGATTCGTTCACAACTTTCGTGTGATATCAGTTTCCTGTAGACTACAGCATCATCGGCAAACAATCTAATGCCGCTGTCAGTACCATCAACCAGATCGTATACGTAAATCGTAAAAAGCAGTGGACCTATTACGCAGCCCGGGAGCACACCTGAAGTTACGCTTGTTGCTGTTGAAGTCACCCCATTCAGGACGACATTTTAGTTATTGTCTTTGACAGAGAGTGTTATTTTGTGTTCCTTCATTACGCATTTCTTTCAGTTACCATCTGTGCTATACTGTAGCGTTTCTTTCTACGTAAGGGCAAAGCTCCATCGACCTATGTTGTTTGGTAGTGAGACATAATGTAAAAGTTATTTTCGTCCAAGTTTTGCGCACTTCTGTGTAATGTGCAATACCTGACTCGACGATATCATGTCATAAAAATACATTTCAACGGACCATGTGCTTTTCTTCACCATCCGAATACAAAAGATAAATGAAAATCACAACATATTAATTCCTTAACCGTTATTTCGTAAGTGGAAAAACAGTGAGATAAATCACTTGAAATCCTGTGTGATGGTAATAAAATTGGATACTGATTCCATGTATTCTAAAAAGCAAAAAGTGCGAAACAATGAGCTCACATTTCGCAAGTTGTTCTCGACTGCAAAATCTGTCGTGGAAAGAAATCTGATGCTCTATAATCTGGAAAAGCACGAAACATACAATCACACAAATAGAGCGCAAATGTGCAAGGCAGCAACATCTCACCAAAATGCAGAACAAAGTCGGCTGAATACGGCCAATTCACTGTCACAAGACAACGCTTCTATATCACGAGTAGAGTTGGCGTTGTTAAACTGACCCAGAAAAGTTCTCATCTTCGCAGGAACCATTACTTTACATAGTTAGTATTTTAAACATAGCTGCACAACAGCAACGGTTCCACGTAATAAAATTATAAACAGCCGACCAGTTGCAATGGATAAAGAATTCTTTACCTAGGTTTCAACAAATTTAAATTTGTCTTCTTCAGAAGGTGGCCTAGAGACAATGAACATTTAGAAAGGTATGAAACTTGAGTCAAGAATAGATTTTAACACAAATTAGAGAGCTCTTGCATTACAAAAATATGAGAACGACGACTGGTACTTACAATTTTACATTAGTATCGACTAATGTACCATCGCCGTTTTTTTTGTTTTTTTTTTAAAGAAACGGTGATGGTACATTAGTCCATACTAATGTAAAATTGTAAGTACCAGTCGTCGTTCTCATATTTTTGTAATGCAAGAGCTCTCTAATTTGTGTTAAAATCTATTCTTGACTCAAGTTTCATACCTTTCTAATGTAAGCTATGATGTTCATTGTCCTTAGGCCACCTTCTGAAGAAGACAAATTTAAATTTGTTGAAAGCTAGGTAAAGAATTCTTTATCCATTGCAACTGGTCGGCTGTATATAATTTTTTTACATAGTTAATTACATGTTCGATAAATCATTTGAATAATTTTTTATCAAAATGATGTGGAACGAGTCAGAGTACACGAGTCGTGTACATGATTAGCAAGAGACTAACTATCCTAAATTTATTATTCAACCAAATTTAATATTAACGAAATGAAATTTACTATTAATTAAGTTTTTAGTCCTGCGTGTGCATTGTGTGTGTACTGAACCGGGGGCCTAGAAACGACAGAGAGGCTTCATCCCGCTGTAACCCTCAGTGGTTCACAACCCAATAACAGGCCACAGCAGTCCGCCCCACACAGAACCCACGGTTATTGTGCGGTTCGGCCCCCAGTGGACCCCCTGGGAACGTCTCATACCAGATGCGTGTAACCCCAAATGTTTGCGTGGTAGAGTAATTATGGTGTACGCATACGTGGAGACAGTGTTCGAGCAGCAATCGCCGACGTAGTGTAGCTGAGGCGGAATAAGGGGAACCAGCCCGCATTCGCCGAGGCAGTTGGAAAACCGCCTTAAAAACCATCCACAAGCTGGCCGGCACACCGGACCTCGACACTAATCCGCCCGGCGGATTCGTGCCAGGGACCGGCACGCCTTCCCACTCGGGAAGTAGCGCGTTCGACCGCACGGGTAGCCGGGCTGACTTTTCAGTTCTGTTCAGGACCGTATTATTTTTAACAGACACTTTTTACACATGTCTTCGCTGTTCACAGAGGGTCATTTCGGAGCGGGGCTCATCACTAAAGACAATTTTACTTCAGTCAATAAGATTCCAGGCCAAAGCAATGTCTGGAAACGTTCCTCTATGCGTCCATACAACCAGGAGTGGCGGTCTGGGGTCGTTGCACTTCATAGCAGGACGCCTTTGGTTTTATCTGCTGTACCCTTACAGCACAGCGGTGGGTCGGCGGTATTCTGGGTCCTGTTTTGTTGCCCTCATGGCAGTCCATGTTGGGATACATTAGCAGCAAGATAATGACCACCAGCACACGGCAAGAGTTTCTACTGCTTGCCTTCTTGCTTGTAAAGCCCTACTTGGGCAACGAGGTCGCCGGATCTCTCCCCAATTGCGAACGTTTGGAACATTATGGGTAGGGCCATCCAACCAGCTCGGGATTTTTGACGATCTAACGTGCCAATTGGACAGAATTGGGCACCATATCCCTCAGAACGACTTCCAACAACTCTGTCAGTCAATATGAAGCTGAGTAACTGCTTGCGTAAGGGTCATATGTGTACCAACACGTTTCTGACTAGCTCAATTTGTGAGGCTGAATAAATGATCTAATTTTTCTGAAATGGCAATCATTTGATTGCCTGTACACATATGTCACATCTACCAATTTCCCTCCCATTCAGATAATTTGTGTAGTTTTTTTGTTTCAGAGTATATATATCTGACAATAAAGTAATGAGACTGATTTTCTTTGCAAGATGTGGCAACCCTGTACGCTTGTGTAGGCACAATATCTTTGACCTTGGTCTATAAGCTTCTACTACTCCAAGCGGAACATCGATGCAACTGCTCAGTTGTGAATCGTGCTGTAATAAGTTAACACGTGTTTGTGTCTCTCGTCATGGAAATGGAACCGCATACTATTGCACAACGGTGTGCCATTTCTTTTTGCTTTAAATTGGGTGAAAACGCGACGACAACTTACGGTAAGCTTCAGAAGGCTTTTGGCGAAAAGGTTATGTCAAGAGCTCAAGTTTTTCATTGGCATAAAATGTTTAGTGAAGGCAGAACGAATGTTGAAGATGCAGACCGCAGTGGACGACCATCAACCTCACAGACGGATGGCAACTTGGCCAGGGTGCGATCTGATCGAAGATTATCCGTGAAAATGATTGCAGAAGAATTGAACATCAATCGAGAAATGGTTCGTCTAGTAATAACTGAGGATCTTGGTATGAGAAAGATTTGTGCAAAAATGGTCCCCAAAAATCTCACACCACAACAGCGAGAAACACGGAAAAATGTGGCAGCCGATCTGTTAGAGCAAACCGAAATCAATCCAGAATTGTTGAGCCATGTTATCACTCGTGATGAAAGCTGGTTTTTTCAGTACGATCCAGAGACAACACGCCAAAGTTCGCAATGGTACTCAAAGGGATCACCCAGACCAAAAAAAGCTCGCATGTCAAAGTCAAAAGTGAAATGCATGCTTGTGTGTTTCTTTGATTCCAAGGGAATTGTTCATAAAGAGTGGGTGCCTCCTGGACAAACAGTTAACCAATATTACTACAAAGAAATTTTAGAAAGACTTCGTAAAAGAGTTCTTCGTGTACGTGCCAACATTGCTGCTAATTGGATTCTGCATCACGATAATGCGCCATCCCATACTGCTCTGTCAGTATAGTAATTTTTAACCTCAAAACAAATTTCAGTACTACCACAGCCACCTTATTCACCAGATATCGCTCCTTGCGATTTTTTTCTTAAAAAAGGCGGTCAAGGGACACCATTTTCAAACAACACAAGATATCCAAAAAGCTGCGCCGAGGGTCTTGGAAGATATTACAGAAGATGAGTTCCAGAAATGTCACCATAAATGGTAGAAGCGCTGGAAAAAGTGTGTGCAATCAGAAGGGAACTACTTTGAAGGAGACAACACTAAACTTGACTAAAACGGTACTTTATTGTCGCACCTCGTATTTATATGTATAGTGTGAATGTGCAGTGAATGAAATCACTGACTCCTTGAACTGGTACCTACAAGATTACTGGCGGATGAGTGGGTGAACAAAACTTTTTTAAACGGTTAGTTATCCCATAAATTATTCCATAAGACATTATTCAGTTGAGAAATGCAATATATGTTAGGACTTCGAGTCGTTTGTTTCGAAGACTAGTAATTATAGAAATATGACTAAAGTAAGTGAACTCAATTGTTTGAGCAACTCAGTAATACCTTTCTTCGCGTGATACATCATTTCCCGGTATGCCTCTGTTTGTTGTACAATACCGAATATATTACATTTCCTCCAAATTAAGAGAGACTCACTTTTAAGAGAACCATTTAATAATCCATCACGCAACTCAAACCGTTGAGCAGACTGGATTTCGCAGCACATTCAGTACGTTAGATGATATTTTTGTTCCCTGGAAAGTGATAAGAATAGCAAATGAACAGCGAATGCCTCTATGAACACCTTTTGTAGATTTTGAAAAGGCCTTTAATACAGTTAGCAGACCTACTATCGTGTAAGCCTTAGCTGAGCAAGAGTCAGAGGGGATCTATATTATAATCAGTTAACATATTTATGAAACTTCTACACATTTTACGAGGATTAATGTCAGGCGACCAAATCAATTGTCTCGACATCTCAGAGGAGTGAAACGAAGTGACACCATTCCTCCAGAGCTGTTCTCTGGAACTGACAATGTCAAAACTGAACTGGGATGAAAAGGGAATTAGAATCGAAGGGAAGAGACTTAAGAACCTGAGATTTGAAGATGACGTTGCATCATTAGTAAATTATTTTGAAGAACTGCATACGTTTGTATCGAATCTAACCTCAGAACGTAATGTAGTGAGAGTGAACATAAACATCTCCAAGACAGAGGTTATGTTCAACAAAGGGAGCACGGTAGGAAAACTGCAACTAAAACAAGAACATGGGAACGGTCGGAGAGTACATATACCTTGGCCAACTTGGAAATTAAGATGGGAGACATAATATCATGTTGTCCCCTTGGTTTTTCATTTACGACTGTGACACCTGAACAATTGATGAATACACCAGACGGAAACTTACAACTGCACAGCGAGGTCTATGTTGGGATCTGCATGGAAAGATAAAAGATGGCTGAAGGCAATAGATCAATTATCGACATCAGAAACATCCTGGAGAGAACAGAAACTACGAAATGGCAATGGACCGGCAGTGTCTCCAGAAGAAATGATGAATGATGGAGAATGGTGGTGTTGGAATGAGACAGACCATGAGGAAGTCCGCCAGACCGATTGGACACAGATCTATGGATGATCACTGGAATAAACTGGCTGAACATCGCTCACCCTGGCTCCGCATGGAAGACAAAATTGCAGACGTACTTGAACTCAGTACTTAGAAAGGACAAATTACTGGAAGACAGAATTGGCTGATTATAATTATGATAATTTAATAATTCGTGGAAAAATGCATTAAAATTTCTCCTGTTGTTTTCTCTCTCTTGGGATTTACTATGACGCTAGTATTGCGTGCCACACTGATCCTCCTGCTGGATTCTCGGGTTCAGAGGTTGGGTGCTAGCGCCCAAGTCACCGCGGATGTAATGACATGCATGCTGCAGGTGTCATGTAGGTAGTCATAGTGACAGGTCGCGGCTGAGGATGTCAACAGCGACTTGAGGGCATACTGTACTATGCGATAAAAGGTATCTGGACAGCTGTTAGTGGGCATTAATTGGTGTGTGTCCACCTTTCGCCGTTACGTCGGCTTGAACTCTATTGGGAACACTTTCAATGAGGCGTGTGAATGTCTGTGGTGGAATGACAGCTCACTCTTCCTCAAGAGCCGAAACCAGAGAAGGTAGTAATAATGGACGCTGGGATATGGAGTGAAGTCGACGTTCTGACTCATCCCAAAAGTCTTCCATTGTGTTCAAGTCGCAACTCTGGGCAGGCCAGCCTATTTCAGAAATATTAGTGTCCAAAGACCATTATCTCACGGGTGATATTTTATGGAGGGTGCATTGTCATGCTGGTACAAACAATCATCCTCTCCGAACTATTCCTCTACTGTAGGCGGTACAATGCTACAAAATGTGTTCACATCCCTCTTCAGATAGCATTTGCTCAGGCACTGTGAGGCTATCTCATCTAATGACAAGGAACACCCTCGTACTGCAAAGCTACATCCTCTGTACTTCAGTACACACGATGGCAGATACCGTTGTCCATGCATTCGCCAACCCAAACCCTTCCATCGGATTGCCACAGGATACAGCGTGATTCATCAACGCAAATCACTCGTTTTCAGTCATTCTGTAAGTCCACGGTATTGGTGATAATTGAGAAAACCGTCCCGAAACACATGTGCTACAGAACGCCACTGTTACCTGCGCATGTAGCCCGACCTCAATATGGGATATGATTACCATACACATGTACACACTCCGCACGACGGGTTGGAATACTCTGGATCAGATGGTCGAGACGCTGCTGGAGTATGGCCTCCCATTCTTGCACCAGTGCCTGTCGGAGCTCCTGAAGTGTCCTAGGGGTTTGAAGACGTGCAGCGATGCGTCGACCGAGAGTATCGCACACATGCTCGATGGGGTTTAGGTCTGGAAACAGGCAGGCCACTCCATTCGCCTGATATCTTATGTTTCAAGGCACTTCTCCACGATGTCAGCTCGGTGGGTCCTTGCTTTATCATCCATCAGGAGGAAGGTGGGACCCCCTGCAACCCTGAAAAGGCAGACATGCTGGTGAAAAATGACGTCCCGCTACACCTGACCTGTTACAGTTCCTCTGTCAAAGAGATGCAGGGGTGTACGTGCACCAATCATAATCCCACCCCACACCATCAAACCATGACCTCCATACAGGTCCCCTTCAAGGACATTAAGGGGTTCGTATCTGATTCCTGGTTCACGCCAGATGAAAACCCGGCGAGAATCTCTGTTCAGACTATACCCTGACGGGTCCATGAACATAACGTGGTACCACTGTTCCAATGACCATGTACTACGTTCTTGACACCAGGCTTTACAGGCTCCCCTGAGACCAGGGGTCAGTGGAATGCACCTGCAGGTCTCCGGACGAATAAACAATGTCTGTTCAGCTGGCTGTAGACTGTGTTTCTGGAGATTACTGCTCCAGTGGCTGCAGTAAGGTCCCGAGAAGGGCTACCCGCAGTACTCCGTAGCCGTCTGTGGACACTGATGGGAGGTGATTTGAACCCGCAAACCACCCACTAGGGCGTTGTTTCACAATGTATCAGCATTATCCATAATTTATGAGCATGAGTATATTTACGGTAATAGTGGCAGCAATATAGCTAACAGTGCTGTATAGACAACGCAAGTCCACTGCCCTCCCCAACAAAAACTTCAGCTCACATCTTCAGCTTATTTTCTCCTTATTGCGGAGGCTCACAGGCATTGGCACAGCACCCAGCGTTGGACGTAATAGGGAAATCCTGTACCTCAGGTGTAGTTGATCTATAGATATTATAATTAAATTTTCCTCAAGACATTTGAGTTTCAGCTTTATCTACGATAATGGTGGAAGCTGAAGAAATGAATTAAAATTTGTACCACAACCATGACTTGAACTTAGGTTTCCTTTCTAACATCTTTTTATTTCTCTTTCTAGGCAGGAATGTTAGCCATTACACCACCACAGCACTATAGCTAGCAGACCTGCATGGATTGCTCTAGTTCAATGCACTCGCTACTACAAACTTCAATTCACATCTTCAGCTAATGGGGGAAAACAAGTTGAAGACGTGACTTGAAATTTGTGTTAGGGGCGTCACTGCAGTCGAATCGTCTACGCTGGTATGTTAGCTGTGATGTTGTAATGGCTAGCACACCTGCTTAGTAACCAAGGAGACCTGGGTTCAAGTCCTGGCTATGGTACATATTTTAACGCATTTCCATCATTATCGTAGATAGAGCTGAAACTCGAATGTCTTGAGGAAAATTTAATTATAAAATCCCTGCGCACAGTTATTGTGCTAACTGTGGGGCTGGTAACATTTTGGAACTCAAGAGTGATTTCATCTGCCGATTACACGCGATTTTTTACAACTTGCGAGATCTACAATGGTCAGCGATTCCTGTCGGCCAGTACGTGAGACCTGGGTGGTCTTGGTGTAGCTGTGGTCGCTCCTTCGCGCTTCCACTTAACATTCACTTCACCAACAGTCGACTTGTGCAGCTTTACAAGGGCTGAAATGTGAGGACCGATGCTGCCACCGAGTAGCTCGCAAAGAAGAACGACCGGTAGCTGTGAAGCGTGAAGCCTTCTCAGTCGAACGTGACATCTCTGGTTTCTGCAGACAAATCAGTGTGGCCGTGGCCTTCGTTTGTGTAAGAGTTGTTAAAAAGTGATAAGTGTTATAATAGGAAAAGGAGACAAAACAGACCCTAATAACTATAGAGGAATTTCGTTACTGCCGGTGGCATACAAAATTCTGTCAAAAGCTCTGTTAAATCGCCTAGAACCTCAGATAGATCCACAGATCGGAGAATACCAAGGAGGGTTCAGGAAGGGAAGATCATGCAGTGAGCAGATCTGGTGTCTGAGAACATTATTAACAACGAGAAAGTCCAGAAACACCACAGTAACATTTGTTGATTTCAAGAAAGCTTACGATTCCATAGACAGAGAAACACTTTTTAATACACTAGAAGAAATGAAGGTAGACAATAAGACCAGAAAACTAATTCAGGAAACATTAACAAATACAAAGTCAAAAGTGAAGTTCATGGGCGAGATCTCAGAATCTTTCGAAATCAAGACAGGAGTGAGACAGGGAGATGGCCTGTCACCCATTTTATTTAACGCTGTTTTAGAGAAAATAATCAGGACGTGAGACAAAGGAGTCAATGGGGTAAAGATGGGGAGAGAGAAAAGTAGAACCGTCAACATAAAATGTCTGGCCTTTGCCGACGATATAGCCATCATTACAAATGACAGAAAAGAAGTCAGAGAAGCCCTAGAGAAATTGCATGAAATCGCAGCCAGAACAGGACTACAAATATCATATGAAAAAACCCAGTACGTGGACACAAAATCTACAGACAGAAGCCCATTGATAACAAAGTACGGAAAGATAACACAAGTAGAAAGTTTCAGATACCTGGGAGAGATTATACAGAAAACAGGACTGAATTCAACAGCCAATGAAGAAAGGGTTACAAAACTACAAAAAGCATACAGACTTACATGGAACCATTACAATAAAAGAAATATTTCCGTCAATGCCAAATTAAGACATTATAAAACAGTAGTCTTACCGGAGGCCTTTTATGCCTCAGAAACAACAGTAATCAGAGGAAGAACTAAAATCAAGGAAATGGAAAAGCAAGAGAGGAAAATTCTGAGAAAGATCTATGGGCCAGTTCAGAGACAGGGGATCTGGATAAAGAAACCAACAAAGGAATTGTACAAACAGGCAGAGACAATTACAGACAATATCAGAAAAAGAAGGGCAAAATTCTATGGGCACATTCATAGGATGAATGAAAATAGGCTGACCAAGAAGATTTTTAACATAGTGGTGACGAATAAGGTGAAAACTAACTGGGTAAAGGAAACCATGGAAGACCTCAAAAATCTAAACATCTCCACAGAAGAAATATCAAACAGAGGAAAATACAGAGAAAAAATCAACAAACAGAAATTCGAAGAAACACCAAAAGAGAAGAAATCAGGAAAGAAGTGGACAGAAGAGAGGAAGAAGAAACACAGTGAATTTATGAGAGGTTTTTGGGAAGAGAAAAGAAAGAGACAGAAAAAAGTGCCATGAATTTGAAATGTACCAATTTATGTACCATATAGTCATTGTGAATATTGATTGTGTTTTAACGCTCTCCTTAATGGGGAATTAACGATGACAATAATAAGAGCAGCAAACTGTTGTGAAGTTTCACGTCAAACTTGCTACTGATCAGCTATCTTTTACATAAAGGAGAATACGGCGAAGATCGTTTATCACGTAAGCGAGTTTTCAAGTGGTTGAAGCGTTTCCAAGATGGCCCCAAGATGGCCTAGAAGACGTTGAAGATGACTCAATCCCGGGACATCCTTCACGAATGGAAATATCGTAAAAGTTAGTAATCTGGTCTGGTCTGATCATCAATTGAATACTGAATCGATGCTAAGTGTAGGAATTGACAAACAACACGTAAGGGACGGCCGGAGTGGCCGTGCGGTTCTGGGCGCTACAGTCTGGAGCCAAGCGACCGGTACGGTCGCAGGTTCGAATCCTGCCTCGGGCATGGATGTGTGTGATGTCCTTAGGTTAGTTAGGTTTAATTAGTTCTAAGTTCTAGGTGACTGATGACCTCCGAAGTTAAGTCGCATAGTGCTCAGAGCCATTTGAACCATTTGAACACGTAAGGCAAATTTTCCGTAATCACGTTAATATGAGAAAACTGTGTGCGAAACTGATGCCTAAAATTCTCACTATCGAAAAAACCGTAGCCTGTGAAAATGTAGTGACACTTTGAATGCCATTCAAAATGATCTTAATTTCTTCGAAAGAGCCATAACATGTGACAAATCTTGGTTTTCCACTTATGATACAGAAAATATGCGCCAGTCCACGCATTTGAATGGTCCAGCTTCACAGAGAGCGGCAAAACCTCGATTGAGCAAATCAAGATTCAAAGCAATCAGCATTGTTTTTTTTCGATATGCATGGAATTGTTTACTTCACTGGGTTCCTAAAGATCCAATTACTAACCATCATTACTACCTTGAATTGAGGAAGAACATGTCATGGGTTCTGCATCAAGACAATGTACCGGCTAATACCACGTTGTATTTTAAGAGGTTTCTAGCGAGGTACAGCTCCCCCCTCTCTATTCGCCATGTGACTTACCCATTCCCCAAGGTCAAATGTGCAACATATCAGTCCTTTGAAGCAGTTAAGGGGAGGTTTACTATATTTTGGTTCAAAAAATTGATTTTTTAAAAAAATTCCGTTTTTTGATCCATAAAAGTGCTTAGAATCCACACCTGAAACCGTTTTTCCGAATACGGAACGGAAATGTTTATTATTCACAGTGGAACAAAAAAATGCACCTGCCTTTTTCACGAACCAGTTTCTTTCTTTCGGAGGACGAGTTATTGTACCGGTGCTTGGGAGGGAACACACAAAATTCATATGAAAGTTTGAACGCGTGTGTTTGGAAGCTAGCCCCCAAGCATTTGCATTCTGGTGCGAAGACAGTGGAGATTGCGACTTTCCTGGCAGTGAGCAGCTTCAACGAAGGGTATTCAGCAATTCTGAAGACCATGACAACGAGGACGTCACGCTGGGACTCTATTCGACGCATTTCGCCAAGCATTCGGACGACCACCGGATTCAAGCGGCCGAAAACCGCTTGTCACCGGCAGTACGAGAGGCTCTGGAGCAGCGCAGGATGGCCCAGGTCGAGCAGAACGCCCTCTATGAGGAACAGGAAGGACTGTTTTATGGAGCTGGAATAGCAGATTGAACGTACGTTGCATAATATTGCATTTATATGTACTTAAAACTTCAAACGCGTTTTTCTCGAAATGATTTTTTTTTTTAAATCGCGCGCTATGGTAACTCCAAATCTACTGAACAGATTGGCATGATTCTTTGTTTCAGACTAAATTGTTTAGGAGTTGTACCACTTTTATTCCGATTCATCAACTATAAATATTTTTAATTGGCCAACGAAGTCGAAAAATCGATGAAAAAAATCTTATTTTTTTTTCAAATGGCCGCCATTTTGTTTCCTATTGTCCAAATAACTTAAGCGAGGTACATTTCCTAAAGAATCTTACATACTTCGCTAACGTCAACTCAATTTTGATTTCAGACGAGTCCGCTGACCTGTGACATACCGCGTGTGGAGGTTTACAGCGAAATTTTGTTTCGTTTCGACGACACTTTCTCCTTTGCTCTTCGACATTTCCGGTCGAAAAAATTCCAGTTTGTAGACGATATATCAGTAAACATTTAGACCAAATTTTACACTGATATCTATAACACACCCAGAGAAAAAAATTCTCAAAGAACATGCTTTTTTCTGGCCGAAGATATTAAACCTCTCCTTATAGAAAAAGTGGCATGCGTCATCGAGGAGCTCAAAGAGGAAGACTTCCAGCACAATTTCTATCAATGGAAAAGTCGCATGAAGTGTTTTAGGGATAGAGGAGGGGAGTATTTGAGAGTGACACTAACTAAATGTGTAGGTTTGTGAAATAAAATGTTTTAGAGCTGTAGTCCCGTTATTTCGTAGTCACGCCCCGTATGTTCGGTGAATTTGTTACTCAGATGACGTCCAGTGACTAGTTCACATTCGAGTCTCTGAGTTCTGCTGACCACACCCATTCTGCGTTTACCGTTTCTCTACTGACAACACAATAATGTCCATCTTCTTTTAAACTGGTGGGTGCCCCTGTCGTGATATCTAGTGATCAATTTCGCATTATGTCCGTCTGTCGGGGTATTTTTGATCCGATAGTGTATATCTCGGACCACCTGTTCATTGCAGCCCGGTGACCACGCACTCCTGGTAGCTTTCTCTCCGTCACCGCGATGGCGGTGGCTCCGCTGCGCTCGTCCGCTACCCGTTTAATTAAGTGCGGAGATTACGGGACGGGCGGAAAAAAAGCGACGCAATTATGTTAAGCGCCGCGAACTCGACTCCGGTGGTCGCGCTGAGTGAATCACGCCGAGCAAAAAACCCGCCCAGCGGCGTGGATTGGGGTTGGGGTGGGGGTGGTGGCGTGGGCGGGCGGCGTTGTGCGCACGCGGACATGCTGCCGAGCCGAAGCCGGCGGTACCGGCAGGTGCGTGTGCGCATGCGTATGCGTGTATGCGTGGGGATGAGCGGGCCGCGGCGGCGGCTGTGTCTATTAGCTGTTAACGAGTGCGGTAATTAGGCGACGTATTTCCCAACTGTTAGTTCCGGCGAATTTAGCACTCACAATCGGCTGCGCTCTCTGGCGTGTAACTTCGCGCTCCTGTCGACTGTGGGTCTCTCTTGCAACACACATACACACACAAATACACCTGCTGGGCGTCTGAACTCACTTACGAAGGGCATTCAGTAAGTAATGCAACACTTTTTTTCTGAAAGCAGGTTGGTTTTATTCAGGATTCCAACACATTATATTATTTCCCACTCTTTTGGATACAAAACCCTATTTTTCAACATCATCGCCGTTCAATGCGGCGGCCTTACGCTACCTTGCTGGGAAGACCTTTATGCTTCCTTGGTAATACTTTACTGGTCGACGTCGGAGACATCATCTTGCTGTATCAGTAACCTCCCCGTGACCCACGTTATAACGATATGTTTATGTAATGTGTATACATAAATATACAGTTATAAATGTCCCCGTTCGTAGTCGCTAATTATAACAATATGTTTACTTTTGTGCTGTAACATATAGCTATAATCAGCGGTGGGAATATATTTGCGAACGCCGACCGTGTGCGGCTGTTTCTTGTTGGATCGTCTGATCAGTCGGAAGTTGCATTGCAGAGGAGAGTAAATGCCTATTCAAAATACAGGGTGTTACAAAAAGGTACGGCCAAACTTTCAGGAAACATTCCTCCCACACAAATAAAGAAAAGATGTTATGTGGACATGTGTCCGGAAACGCTTAATTTCCATGTTAGAGCTCATTTTAGTTTCGTCAGTATGTACTGTACTTCCTCGATTCACCGCCAGTTGGCCCAATTGAAGGAAGGTAATGTTGACTTCGGTGCTTGTGTTGACATGCGACTCATTGCTTTACAGTACTAGTATCAAGCACATCAGTACGTAGCGTCAACACTTTAGTGTTCATCACGAACGTGGTTTTGCAGTCAGTGCAGTGTTTACAAATGCGGAGTTGGTTCAAATGGTTCAAATGGCTGAGCACTATGGGACTTAACATCTTAGGTCATAAGTCCCCTAGAACTTAGAACTACTTAAACCTAACTAACCTAAGGACATCACACACATCCATGCCCGAGGTAGGATTCGAACCTGCGACCGTAGTAGTCACGCAGTTCCGGACTGAAGCGCCTAGAACCGCACGGCCACCGCGGCCGGCGAAGTTGGCAGATGCCCATTTGATGTATGGATTAGCACGGGGCAATAGCCGTGGCGCGGTACGTTTGTAGCGAGACAGATTTCCAGAACGAAGGTGTCCCGACAGGAAGACGTTCGAAGCAATTGATCGGCGTCTTAGGGAGCACGGAACATTCCAGCCTATGACTCGCCACTGGGGAAGACCTAGAACGACGAGGACACCTGCAATGGACGAGGCAATTCTTCGCGCAGTTGACGATAACCCTAATGTCAGCGTCAGAGAAGTTGCTGCTGTACAAGGTAACGTTGACCACGTCACTGTTGTATGGAGAGTGCTACGGGAGAACCAGTTGTTTCCGTACCATGTACAGCGTGTGCAGGCACTATCAGCAGCTGATTGGCCTCCACGGGTACACTTCTGCGAATGGTTCATCCAACAATGTGTCAATCCTCATTTCAGTGCAAATGTTCTCTTTACGGATGAGGCTTCATTCCAGCGTGATCAAATTGTAAATTTTCACAGTCATCATATGTGGGCTGACGAGAATCCGCACGCAATTGTGCAATCACGTCATCAACACAGATTTTCTGTGAACGTTTGGGCAGGCATTGTTGGTGATGTCTTGATTGGGCCCCATGTTCTTCCACCTGCGCTCAATGGAGCACGTTATCATAATTTCATACGGGATACTCTACCTGTGCTGCTAGAACATGTGCCTTTACAAGTATGACACAACATGTGGTTCATGCACAATGGAGCTCCTGCACATTTCAGTCGAAGTGTTCGTACGCTTCTCAACAACAGATTCGGTGACCGATGGATTGGTAGAGGCAGACCAATTCCGTGGCCTCCACGCTCTTCTGACCTCAACCCTCTTGACTTTCATTTATGGCGGCATTTGAAAGCTCTTGTCTACGCAACCCCGGTACCAAATGTAGAGACTCTTCGTGCTCGTATTGTGGACGGCTGTGATACCATACGCCATTCTCCAGGGCTGCATCAGCGCATCAGGGATTCCATGCGACGGAGGGCGGATGCATGTATCCTCGCTAACGGAGGACATTTTGAACATTTCCTGTAACAAAGTGTTTGAAGTCACGCTGGTACGTTCTGTTGCTGTGTGTTTCCATTCCATGATTAATGTGATTTGAAGAGAAGTAATAAAATGAGCTCTAACATGGAAAGAAACCGTTTCCGGACACATGTCCACATAACATATTTTCTTTCTTTGTGTGTGAGGAATGTTTCCTGAAAGTTTGGCCGTACCTTTTTGTAACACCCTGTATAATTATTTTTGGATAGCTCAACATGAATTTCCTAAGGGACTGTAGTTTATCATGCATTTACCAGTATAATATGGCGCGGAGAAAATATTTCGCCGCATGCAACTTCCGTCCGATTTCGACGAAAGGATTCGCGACTGTGAACTCTCTATTTGGGACAAACATAAAGAAAATTAAATAACTTCATGAAGGAGTGAGACATAGATTCTATGCTAAATAAATATTCCATACACCAGTTCCATTTAACTCTGAATTTATGGCAATTAATAGATGAACTTACACTGCAATGAAGGATTTAGCATGGATGCCGTTTTGACTGGCACTTCTCTTCTCGTAATGAAAATAATTCCTTTGACGTTTTCACATACACGTCGCACAATTAATCTGGCCGGCCGAAGTGGCCGCGCGGTTCTGGCGCTGCAGTCTGGAACCGCGAGACCGCTATGGTCGCAGGTTCGAATCCTGCCTCGGGCATGGATGTGTGTGATGTCCTTAGGTTAGTTAGGTTTAACTAGCTCTAAGTTCTAGGGGACTAATGACCTCAGCAGTTGAGTCCCATAGTGCTCAGAGCCATTTGAACCATTTTTGAACAATTAATCTACTGCTATGCAGTATTGCACTTTTAGTATTGCATTTATACTTTACACTAAAATAATACTATTTTTAACAATAATAATACGGCGGCAAGACATGCGCGTCCGACACAAGTTACAAGAGACAAGAGGAAATTAGTAACTGTTCATCCAGAATATCTCGTACATCAAAAAAATGTGTAAAAGTGTTCATCTTCTGTCTGTTTTTCGCTCCGCGGTTTTCAAAGTCAGTAACTCAGTGCATCTCTGACGGCGCTTCGACAATAAACACGTTACGTCACAGGTCGTTCACTTTTTACATTCTCACAACATTATTTCCTAACTGTAGCTGTTGCCAAGCGACTGCTCTATTAGTGAATGATTTAAAATGATAAGGCAATCACATAATGTTACAACGTACTGCTTCTCGCGGAGTGCTTCCTTCATTAGGCCGAACAGATTGAAGTCGGAAGGTGCGACAGCCAGGTTGTAGGGTGGATGAGGAAGAACAGTGCAATGACGTTTTCTGAGCTCCTCTCGCGTGCGCAGACTTCTGTGAGTCCTTGCGTTGTCATGGAGAAGAAGAAGTTTGTTTTTGCGTTCTTGTGCCGATGAAATTTCCTGAGCGTAGCACAATACCCCCCCACTCCTTCCTCCTCCCCCATGAACCATGGACCTTTTCTTTGGTGGGGAGGCCTGCGTTCCTCAGGCATACAGATAGACGAACCGTAGGTGCAACCACAACGGAGGGGTATTTGTTGAGAGGCCAGACAAACGTGTGGTTCCTAAAGAGGGGCAGCACCCTTTTCAGTAGTTGCAGGGTCAAAAGACTGGATGATTGACTGATCTGGTCTTGTAACATTAACCAAACCGGTCTTGCTGTGCTGGTACTGCGAACGGCTGAAAGCAAGACGAAACTATAGTAATAATATTTCCCGAGGACATGCAGCTTTACTGTATGGTGAAATGATGATGACGTCCTCTTGGATAAAATATTCCGGAGGTAAAATAGTCCCCCTATCGGATCCCCAGGCGGGGACTACTCAGGAGGACGTCGTTATCAGGAGAAACAAAACTGGCATTCTACGGATTGGAGGGTGGAATAACAGATTTCTTAATCGGGCAGGTATGTTACAAAATTTAAAAAGGGAAATGGATAAGTTAAAGTTAGATGTGGTTGGAATTAGTGAAGTTCGGTGGCAGGAGGAAATAGACTTCTGGTCAGGTAAATATAGCGTTATAAATACAAAATCAAATTGGGGTAATGCAGGAGTAGGTTTAATAATGAAAAAAAAAATAGGAGTGAGGGTAAACTACTACGAACAGCAAGTGAACACACTGTTGTGGCCAAGATAGACACGAAGTCCACGCCCATCACAGTAGTACAAGTTTATATGCCAACTAGCTCCGCAGATGACGAAGAGATTGACGAAATGTATGATGAGATAAAAGAAATTATTCAGATTGTGAAGGGAGACGAAAATTTAAAAGTCGTCGGTGATTGGAATTCGATAGTAGGAGAAGAAAGAGAAGGAAAAGTAGCAGGTGAATATGGAATGGAGGTAAGAAATGAAAGAGGAAGCAGTCTGGCAGAACTTTGCACGGAGCATAACTTAATCATAACTAACACTTGGTTCAAGAATCATAAAACAAGATTGTATACATGAAAGAAGCCTGGAGATACTGACAGGTTTCAGATAGATTATATAATGGTAAGACAGAGATTTAGGTACCAGGTTTTCAATTGTGAGACATTTCCAGGGGCAGATGTGGACTCTGACCACTATCTATTGGTTATGAACTGTAGATTAAAATTGAAGAAACTGCAAAAAGGAGATGGGACCTGGATAAATTGAAAGAACCAGAGGTTGTAGAGAGCTTCAGGGAGAGCATTAGGGAACGATTGACAAGAATGGGGGAAAGAAATAGAGTAGAAGAAGAATGGATAGCTTTTAGAGACGAAATAGTGAAGGTAGCAGAGGATCAAGTAAGTGAAAAACCGAGGGCTAGTAGAAATCCTTGGGTAACAGAAGAGATATTGCATTTAATTGCTGGAAGGAGAAAATATAAAAATGAAGTAAATGAAGCAGGCAAAAATGAATACACATAAGATCGACAGGAAATGTAAAATGGCAAGCAGGGATGCCTAGAGCAGTAATGTAAGGATGTACAGGCATATTTCACTATACGTAAGATAGATACTGCTTACAGGAAAAAGAAAGAGACCTTTGCAGAAAAGAGAACCACCTGCGTGAATATTAAGAGCTCAGATGGAAAACAAGTTCTAAGCAAAGAAGGGAAAGCAGAAAGGTGGAAGGAGTATACAGAGGGTCTATACAAGGGGGATGTACTTGAGGACAATATTATGGAAATGGAAGAGGATGTAGATTAAGATGAAATGGGAGATACGATACTGCGTGAAGAGTTTGACAGAGCACTGAAAGACCTAAGTCGAAACAAGGCCCCGGGAGTAGACAACATTCCATTAGAACTACTGACAGCCTTGGGAGAGCCAGTCCTGACAAAACGCTACCATCTGGTGAGCTAGATGTATGAGACAGGCGAAATTCCCTCAGACTTCAGGAAGAATATAATAATTCCAATCCCAAAGAAAGCAGGTGTTAACAGATGTGAAAATTACCGTACAATACCAAACGGAAAGTCTCGTTTGAATTTCGTATGCTAACCTGAACATACTTTGCGTTTAATAACGAGTACTTTGAACAAGTAGACGGAGTCACCATGGGACGTTCTCTGTCTCCCGTAGTGTAGAGATGGGCAGACTTGTTCACCTTGGGGTATTAGTTCACTGGTGACTGATCCTTTTTTGGGCCTCGTTCAGTTTTACTCTTTTACCGTTTTAGGACGAGTGCTGTCGTATATCGCAGAATTAGTCCACTCTCGGCGTAAGTCACTTGTTTGATCACAGAAATTCAGTCACATGTTTCCTCTTTCTGCTAGAACGAGGAATCTTTGCTGGAACGAGAGAGAATAAGACGTCTTTCCGCGAATTTAGAGCTTTGACTGGCTTCGCCCAATCGGAATGCTAGGTGGCGGAATTCGATTTTGCCTCACCACACTTTGTCGGACTAAGACGGATCATCTTTCTTGTCCGGGGCAATACGTTGTATCAAGGAGATTTTTCTAGTGCGAATATGGATACTTGTTCCAGCAACCATCGACATTATGATGATATCATGGGCAGCTGCAAGTATTGCACATGCTGACTTCATATGTTTGGGAACTATAGTAGAAACCAGGTTATGTAAAATCGTCCCGTTTTCATGTGTTTTTGTGTGCAGATTTCGCATGCAGAATATCGGGTCTTGGTCCACATTTTGCTTGATTCAGAACACATACTGATATGAATCGGTCTCAGTATTAGGCACCTGTGTACTCAAGTGACTTACAAGTAGCTTTTTTCATTCACGACCAAGTTTTCCTGGGATCTGCAATATTCTTTCTCTTGTCAATCTGAGATATTGTTCAAGAGGAATGTTGCTATTCTTACTCGATGGTTGTTCACTGCCACCATGGAAAGACTGTATAATTAATCTACTAGTAAATTATAATGTTTATTTATTGCATTTATATGTCGTGAATTCATTAACTCACTCCGTTTTCTGGTATTATCAATTTCAGTCATGTGTTTCTGCCCCCGTGTTAGCATTCTCATTCACTATGGTGGGTGGTGTACTTCGAGCTTTAACTTGCTCTTGAATTAAGAGTTACATTGCACATGAGTTCTCTTTTAGAATCTGTTGTTTTACAAACCAGTTCAGCAAGCGAAGTAAGATGAAGCCGGTGCATTTACTCCGAGATTTTCTGTTACTGGCACTACGTGATTGCGGACCGTTATATTTGCCATACACAACAAATGTTTCTGTATTATGTGGCACAGTAGGTAGCAGGCGACAAAAGAAATTTATCCATGTACAAATGGAACCTATAAGGTGTAATTCATAACACCTAGGTTATGTTGTACGAGTAACAGTAATTACCACCGAAGATGACAGCTTGTCTCTCTACCAAGCAAGCAGT